>NC_037670.1:51792951-52031250 GCF_003255815.1 Theropithecus gelada | reverse complement strand
CCCCTCCCCATTCCCCCCCATTTCCCCTCCCCATTCCCCCCCCCATTTCCCCTCCCCCTCCCCCTCTCCCCCTCCCCTCTTCCCCTCCCCTCTTCCCCTCTCCCTCTCCCCTCTTCCCCTCTCCCTCTCCCCTCTTCCCCTCTCCCCTCTTCCCCTCTCCCTCTCCCCTTTCCCCTCTCCCTCTCCTCTTCTTCCTCTCTTCTTCCCCTCTTACCCTTCCCCTGTCCCCCTCTCCCCCGTCCCCTCTTCCCCTCTGCCCCCTCCCCCTCTCCCCCCTCTTCCCCTCTGCCCCCTCCCCCTCTCCCCCCTCTGCCCCCTCCCCCTCTCCCCCCTCTTCCCCTCTCCCCCCTCTTCCCCTCTCCCTCTTCCCCTCTCCCCCCCTCTTCCCCTCTCCCCCACTTACTCTCCTTCCCTCCTTTCTCTCTGTCCCCCTTACCCCCTCCCTCACCCCTTCACCCTTTCCCCCTTTCTCTCCCCCTTCTTCTCTCCCCTGCTTTCTCTATGCCCCTCTTCCCCTCTCCCTCTCTTCCCCTCTCCCTCTCTTCCCCTCTCCCTCTCCTTCTCCTTCTCTTTCTCCCTGTCCCTCTCTTTCTCTCTCCCTCTCTCCATCTCCCTCGTTCTTTCTCTCTTTCCCTCTCCTCCTCCCCCTCCCCTCCTTCTCTCTCTCGTATATTGTTTTTCTGATGATGTGTCCTAATCCTTAACATCTCTCTGCCTCAGAGTTTTAGGATATCTTGTTATACTTGCAGTCAGACGCCAGAATGTTCTGATAATTATAAAGATCATGAGTTTCCTCTTTTTCTTCAGAACGGCTCATTGTAAAGAGCTTTTTTCTAACTCTTAAGAAGGAGTAAAGAAGTTTTGGTCTTACGTGAAAAAGGATTTTGACAATAAATAAATTTGAGAAAATGAGTTAAACTGAGCTACACAGGCGTGTGGGCAGCGGCGCAGGGCCGGGGAGAGGTGATTTGCTTCCTCCCTGACCTCTCAGCAAGGAAGTGCCTGGGTGCTCTTTGGGAAGCCCCAGGCCAGCTGCAACACCAGGCCAGGATCCCCGCTTCCGCCTTCCTTCCTGGGGGCTCTCCGAGGCCAGAACCCAGCACTCCGCCCGCCTTCCTGGGGATTCTGAGAGGCCTGACTCCTGGGAGCACCGGAAGGAGGGTCCGCTTCATCCTCCGCGGCCTAGGATGGGCCGGTCCGCCCTTGCTTTCCATTTACGGTGGGCGCAGAGGCATGGGCCGGGAGGTGGCCCCCGAAGCCCCAGCGCCATTCCGGACGCTCTGCTCCAGGTTTCTTTTCCATTGCCATTCATGATCCGCCTAACTTCCTGCCGCGATTGTGTTAAATCACCGAGGACTGGTAAAGATGAAAACAGCCCTGGAACAGGCTTTCTAATTGGAGCTTTACCTGGTCTGAAGTTTGAGCCTCTGAAATAACTCTTAGACCAGAGCCGGTGTTGAGCTACCTAGGAGTTACTAAATGGGAGATGATTAATTCTCAGTGTGAGCAAAAGAGGGGCATTCCTAAGTAAATTACTTGGGTTTTTTAAAGTGAATATTCAGTGACTTTTAGTAAATTTACCAAGTTGTACACCCATCACCATAAGCCAGTTTAAAACATCTCCATCCTCCGGTGAGGCCCCTCCCGCCCTTTGCACTTACCCCAGCGCCCAGCCCCGGCAGCCCTCATTCTCTGTGTGTCTCTAGATTTTCCGGATGTTTTCTATACATGGAATTGTGCAGTATGTGGCCTTCTGTGCCTGGCGCCTTTCACTTAGCAGAATGGATGTGAGGTTCACTTAGCATTCATCCTGTGTCAGGATTCTTTCTTTTTGTAGCCGAATAGCGTTCTGTGGTATGGGTAAACCACATTTTGTGTTACCTCTTCACTAGTTGTGTGATGGACATTTGGGTTGTTTCCACGTTTTTTTTTTTGTTTTTTTTTTTTTTTGAGACGGGAGTCTCACTCTGTCGCCCAGGTGAAGTGCAGTGGCATGATCTCAGCTCACTGCAACCTCTGCCTCCCGGGTTCAAGCAATTCTCGTGCCTCAGCCTCCTGAGTTGCTGGGGCTACAGGCTCATGCCACCACACCCAGCTAATTTTTGTATTTTTAGTAGAGACAGGATTTCACCATATTGGCCAGGCTGGTCTCGAACTCCTGACCTCAAGTGATCTGCCCTCCTTGGCCTCCCAAAGTGCTGGGATTGCAGGCGGGAGCCACTGCGCCCGGTTTGTTCCCACTTTTAAACAATGCTGCTGTGAGCATTCGGATGCAGCGTTTGAAAGGAAAGATAAATGTGTGAATGGTGCTGACAAGAGCTGGAATTTTGCTCTATTGGTGATTTTTGCTACAATAAGTAATATTTTTTCCTTTTCCTTCGTATCCAACATTATATAAGAATCCAGATGCTTTAATGATGGCGAGCTTGATGATGATTTTAGTAAAGGTCCATTTTTGGGGAGGAGTGACTCGTCTTTCTCGGTGAACTTGGTATAGAATTGCGAAGGCGGTGACAGTGGAGCACAGAGTGAACTCACCTCCACCGCACTGAGATCTCCCTCCTTTTCCCATCATTTCAGACTCCGCTGAGGCTGCTCACCAGAAACTGCTTTCTGCTGTGTGTTTTTAAAAATCTTTACTTTTGGCTTCTCAGTGGCTATTCTCTTTTTAAAAAGAACTTCATCTGATTTTAATATAAGATGCATAAAATATTGTATCTTCCCTGACACGCTAATAACTGAGCTTCATGAAGCAAAATTCACTTTATTACTGAGCTGTACGAATTTTCAGAAATACCAAGCAGAATCCTCCCAGAAGGTGGCAAACCTGCTGCTTGGAGAAGCAATTTATTGGCACCTTCCAAGTGTCCCCTTTGAGACCCCTGCTGCTCGTGTGCAGTGGCTCACTTGTGACTTGCCTGTTCCCGAACAAGTCCCCAGTATTGATCCAAGGAGGTTCCCCAAAAGTGTGTCCCTGCACTCACAGGCTGTTCCAGGAGGGACAACTCCTGCAGGGGGCATTCTGCACGCAGAGGTCCTGGTTCCAGGTTCTTCATGGCAGGCACCAGTTCTTGAAGGAAGAAAACTGATTGGATATTTGTTTCACATCTCATTTTCTAATGCAGAGAAAAAAGACACAGAAATTGATCAAGAAGTTTGGTTACCGGTTGAGGTTTGATCTCTAATTTCTTGGCCAATCATTTTCACAGAGGTCATTTCATTGAAATCTTCACTTTCTCCCTTGAGCCATGATTTTGCCAGGCTCTTCTTATAGTGAAGTTGTCTCCTTTGGTGACAAGCCGGGACCATTTTGTTTAGCCTGATTTGTTTGGTAAGGTAATTTATTTTTTACGGCTAAAGGTAACTACTGTGATTTTTTTTTTAGGCTGATTCTGAGTAGTCAGTGAAAATGCCAAATTTGGAAATATGATGGCACAGTCGGTGATGATAAATACTGAACAGCACGCAGGCACAGGGACACTGGCATCAGGGATCTTCCTTAGATGCCTGTCCTTGGGAAGTGTAAATGTGTTCACTGCAGCTCTTTCTGCATATTTTAGACTTTAAAATAATTGTGTTTTGTTTCGAGCTAGCCTTAGATTATGGGACCATTGAGAATTGAGACACTGCGTGGGACGTGGACCAGCGCTTCATCCTCAGCCACAGAACAGCACTGTTGCTGGGGATGAGGGAGCTCAGGGAGCTTTCCCAGACAAGACCTTTACTCAGACAGTTGGCAGGGCCGTAGGAAGAGCTCCTTTGTGGGCTCCCTGAGCTGGAACTCAGCCTTCTCCACCAGATAAAGCAAACAAACTGTGGCGAGGGCACACCGGCGTTTGTGCCGTCAGCAAACTGGGCTGTGTCTCAGCCTCACAGCACTCCTCCCAAGGGCCGTGGGAAGGCAGATGTGTCCTCTGAACTGTATTGAGACCGTGTGTGTGTGTGTGTGTGTGTGTTTGTGTTTTGGGGTGTCTCATGAAGTCCTGCTGACCTCTTGTCAGCAGAATATTCGAGAAATGCTTCTGAGAAGAGAGGAAGATGACTTCGGAGGCTGCTCGTGGTCTCTCACTCAAGGCTGGTAGGGAGCCCCGGTCCACGTCCTGGAGGGATGGCACGCTGAGTCCTGGGCCTGTGGCTGGCAGGGCTGTCGGCAACCACAGTAGCTGAGAGACAGCACAAGGGCTCTTTCTGAGGAACAGGAGATCCTGGCACCGGCCCCACGGGAGTGTCTGGGGCATCCTGCCTGTGGCCTCTTCTCCCAGCCGCAGCACCAATGACTCCATGGGCAGGGCTCAGAGCTGGCCCTCTCCTGCTTTGGAGCTGCGCTGACTGGGTGTGTGGTGGATCGGAGGCCGCCCTGAGTGTTCCTCCTCCCTTTTGTACAGCCTGAGTGGAAAGGACGGGCCTGGTGCACTTCCTGTGGGAGGGAGGACATGGGGCCCCCTTCCCTCTGGCCTGGGCAGCGTGGTTTCCAAATGATTTATCCTCCATCATCCTGCCGCTCTGTGCTCCATGGCATTGGGATCTCATCAGGAACGGGATTATTGTCCATTTTTGGATTTTTAAATGTAATTTTCAGGAACTGTCATTGGATTTAACTCCAGAATAGAACTAGGCTTGGTGGAACTGCTTTTGTAGTCGACAGTTAGGCTACTCACACCTCACACTCTGCACACAAGTGGGTCCAGAGCCTGAACTTCAGAGTTAAGTAGCGTTTTTGCCCTTGGCCAAGGTAACATCTGATCTGTGGTTTCCTCAGTGAGGAAAGTGGGAACCGCCATACCGTGTCTGGGTTCAGCGGGATCGTGTGTGTCCAGCAGCAGTTGTGCAGTGCCTGGCGTGAGTGGTGGGTGCGCGCCGGCCCCGCCGTGTGCACCTTCTGTGACGACCGTAAGTCAGGGTCTGTTGGGTGTTTATTAGCAGTGCAGAACATGAAGCCCTTATAACTTCTCCTAGAAATGAAACCTGTGTTAACCCCTCCACCTCAGGGTCAGAGTTTTGGTGTTTTGAGTCAGTATTTTTGGCATGTCTTGTTTTCACAGGTTTCTGTGCTGCTTTAGTTTTTTTTCTTGAGGGACTGGAGGTAGACACAGTAATGAAGGTAAGGAATGCGGATGGAGCCGCAGTTCTCTGCGAGTGTTCTGTGTGAGTGCTGGGAGGCGTCAGTGAAGTTAGGTTGCAGTGCTGGTTGGCCTGATGGGCGGCTGGACACTCCACATTTTTCCCTTACATCTGGGCATTCCGTGGATACAACAGATGGGAAAACTGGACTAGCTGGAAGCTGAATTTTACATTTTGATCTAAAGAGCTGTTTGGTACTCAGCACTATCCAGAGTATGAAGGCAGCATTAGTAGGTCTTCTCTTCACGTTTTAGTTACAGCAGTGCCAATGCTCTTTTCATTTTCCAGTAGCCCTTCTTGTCAATTCTTCATTGTTTTTTAAGCAAATTCAAGGATTCGGTCAAAGAAGAACCAATAGCTGCAAATTGTAAATCCTGTGAAATTGTCTTTGGGTTCAGGCCTGAGAGGCCGGTTCAGGAACGTGCCCTGTGTAAAGTGGGGACTGTTTCCATCCTAGGAATTCAGTAGATGAGGTAGTGATGATTCTGGAGGGCGATGCTGTCCGTTCCAGCTCTTTTTAGTCTGCCTGAATTGCATCAGGTTTTAGAAAACAGTTTCCGGTTTTCTTCTTTATTTGTACTAAGCTTCTGAAATATCTCAAATTCTGCCATGAAGTCAGCCGTCCTTGGGAGTCTGTGTGGCACAGATGTCTGGTTTCAGGGAAATCACAGCTGCCATCTGCGTGCCCACCCCGTGCCATCCATGCACAGCCAGCAGACGGCTCTGCCAGCATGGGGTAGTGGCTCTGACCTCATAGAAGAGGAAACTGAGGCCCAGAGAGGGGCTGTGCCATCCATTGCCGGGAAGCGGCAGAGCTGGGGCTGTTGTGCTGGGAGCTTGTTTGCGCCCTGTTGTGCCTGGTGGCTCGATGAGGCGGCTTTTGTTGTCTCCCATCAGCATAACTCTAAGAGGAGCCCCACAGCCCAGAGCCAGGTGTGTGGGAAATGCTTTCTGTGAGATACCAGCTACATTCGTGATTCCGTTTACATGTCGTTTTGGGTCTAAAACAACACGCTGTCCCAAAACGAGCCACGGACTGTGAGGACTGAGAGCAAGCAACTTGGGCATGTCAAGACTGTGAGAAGGACAGGAGGAGCTGGAGTGGGGAAGATACCAGCCGAACCCCCCCACTCCCCACCAGAGAAACCACATTGCTGTGAGGATGTGACAACTTCTGGTCCTCGTGTCGCCATCCTCTTGCAGACAAGCAAACCTCTGGTGATTTGGTAAAGCCATGCAGCTGGGATGGTCCCAGCAGTAGGGAGCTCGACGCTGTCCCTAGAGGAAAGGTTAGAAATGGTCATAGCTAAACTTAGCTCTGGATAAGCTGCCTGTAGAAGGAAATGGAGAAGGATTTGGAGAGCGGAGGTTGGGAAGGCTTAAAGGGACAGTGACAGGTCAGTCCTGCTTTAGGGATGTGTGTGGAAGGTCTTCACAGCCTCTTGTGCAGTGCTCGTCAGGGACGCCCTCATGTGACATGGTGCCATCGCTGTCTTAGGTCTTTGGAATGAAGAATAGGCTGTGCCCAGAAGGAAGTGAAGCCACGGTGTTGATTTGACGGGCGGAAGGGCCTGTGTGGTTCTCAGGTGATTCCCATTGCGTCCGGAAAAGACTGCTGACATTGATTGCTTTGATCTCCTGGCTGATTGGCAATGAGCCAGCTCAGATCCTCTGACTTGGTGTCCCCCTGGGGTACTGGTAAGGCATTCTGTTGAGTCGAGCCTGTGCAGAACACAGCAGGTTGTGTACCTCCGGAGGCAGTGCTGCTGGGAGGCGATCCTGAGCAGCCTGTGCTGGTGTGTGTCCTCCTGCCTGGACACTGCATGCGTTGGGTGTGTCTCACTCTCCACTCCTTCCCCAGGCAGAGGCGGGCGATGGGAAGAAAGCACGTCCATCACATGGGGCTGTCCACACACCCAACCTATACATTGCCAACAGAGGCCTTTGAGCTCTTGACCTTTAGTTCCTCAACCTTGACATCCTAGTGTTTTTATATTTAAAAAAAAATACTTTTAAAGCTGAGTGTTCTTATCATTTTTATGCCTGCATTTGTGGTCATGTGACAAAGCCACTGGTGGCATCCAGCCCACATAGCCTGCTTGGCAGGAGCGGGTGGCAGAAAGCAGGGAGCAGAGCCCTTTTCAAAGGACCTCAACTGGCCGTGGGGCTCTGAGAGAGGGGCGGACAATCTCATTGGACGGCATCTGTGCCCACTGCAGAAACTGCCTGGAGGGAGTGGCCCAGCCCTTAGGACTGTTTTTTTCATGCCCTTCACTCCGTGTTTTTTCTCTTTTGCTCTTTTTTTTTGTTTGTTTTGTTTTGTTTTGTTTGAAACGCCATCTAGCTCTGTCACCCAGGCTGGAGTGCAGTGGCGCGAACTTGGCTTACTGCAAGCTCCGCCGCCCGGGTTCACGCCATTCTCCTGCCTCAGCCTCCTGAGTAACTGGGACTACAGGTGCCCACCACCTCGCGTGGCTAAGTTTTGTATTCTTAGTAGAGACGGGGTTTCACCATGTTAGCCAGGATGGTCTCGAACTCCTGACCTCGTGATCCGCCTGCCTCGGCCTCCCGAAGTGCTGGGATTACAATCGTGAGTCACTGCACCTGGCCTCTTTTGCTCTTTTTAAAATTCTGAAGTATATATGTCTCTCTCCTATCCCATATGACTACAGAAGAGGGTCTGAAAAAATAGGCACACCATGAAACAGCATGAACAAACACCTCTGAACCTGCCACTTAGATGAAAAACATCAATGGTAATTCGTAAACCCCCTGTGCGCCACTGCTTCCACCCCAGCGTCACCAGTGTTCTGATATTTGGCTAATTATTCCTTTCCTTTTACTTGTCTTTTTACCACCTATTCCTAAACAGTAGTAACTTACCACTTGGGCATATTATTTAACCACTTTGTTTCAGTCTTACCGTCTGTCACGTGGACAGAACAGTAATAACACACGGCGAGTGTTGTGAGAGTGAAGGTGATATGGGGGAGGCCCTTAGAACAGTGCAGACACATAGGAAGCACAAGGTAGGTGTGAGTTCTTACAGCTAGCACTGTGTTTCCTTCTGCCTGTGTTTTAACTTCATGTGAATAAGGACAGTATAACCATTTTATGACTTATTTCTTCAGCGTTATATTTTGAGATCCATCATGGGTTTTTTAATTTGTGTTTTTGTTTGTTTGTTTGTTTGTTTTTTGAGACAGAGTCTTACTCCGTGGCCCAGGGTCGAGTGCAATGGCGCTATCTCAGCTCACTCAGCTCACTGAACCCAGCTCCGCCTCCTGGGTTCAAGTGATTCTCCTGCCTCAGCCTCCCGAGTAGCTGGGATTACAGGCACTCGCCACCACACCCAGCTAATTTTTGTATTTTTCGTAGAGATGGAGTTTCACCATATTAGCCAGGCTGGTCTCAAACTCCTGACCTCAGGTGATCCACCTCGGCCTCCCAAAGTGCTGGGATTACAGGCGTGAGCCACTGCACCCGGCCGAGACCCATCGTGTTGATACATGCAGTGATAACCCTCTCGTATCCATTCTTCTGTGGTGTTCTACTAGATGAGTAAAGTACACTTGATTATCCACTGAAGGAGAGGTGGGCACTGGTCGCTTCCAGCCTAGGGCTGTGACCCTGCCGTGAGGGGCATACTGCTACACAGGCACCAACCTCTCTAGCACAGGGGTTCTTCCAGGTATGCTGTGGGGGCCCCCGAGACCCATTCAAGGGTTCCGCCACTTTCCTTGAAAGGCTCCCCTGATGGCCCGGTGCGGCGGCTCATGCCTGTAATCCCAGCACTTTGGGAGGCCGAGGCAGGTGGATCACAAGGTCAGGAGATCGAGACCATCCTGGCTAACACAGTGAAACCCCCGTCTCTACGAAAAATACAAAAAATTAGCTGGGCGAGGTGGCGGGCGCCTGTAGTCCCAGCCACTCGGGAGGCTGAGGCAGGAGAATGGCATGAACCCGGGAGGTGGAGCTTGCAGTGAGCCCAGATCGCGCCACTGCACTCCAGCCTGGGCGACAGAGCGAGACTCCGTCTCAAAAAAAAAAAAAAAGAAAAGAAGGCTCCCCTGTTTAGATCAGGCCCACCAAGATCACCTCCCTTTGGCTTAGCTGAAAGTCGCCCAGTCACAGCAGAGACGTTCCATCACACTCCAGCTTCCTCCCACGCTACAGGGGAAGAAATTGCACAGGGTGTGTGTCATTGAGGCTCATCTTAGAATCCTGACAGCACAGAACACATGAACTGCTGAGACAGTATCTGCCCTTTACACCCTCTTTCACGTGCAAGCCTGCAGTGGAGCTTTTCAGAGGCCACACGACGTATGAGGATGTCATCACTCGGATGGCGAACAAGATAAGGGTTTGCAGAGCCTTGTTTTCTTAAAGTGCTAGGATTACAGTGTGAGCCACTGCGCCCGGCCCTAAAGCCTTGTTTTCTTAAGTGCCCCGTGTTTTCATTTCTCATGCTGTAAGCATCGATAGTTTGGGAGATGCTGAGTTTTGGGGTTTTTGTCTTTGTTTAAGAAGGGGTAGTAAAAATAGAGGGGCTTTCCATAAAGAGTCTGAAGCAACAGCTGCTGACTCATCCCGTTGGTTTTGAGTTAGGGAGTGACTCATCCCCAAGCAAGAGGTTTTCCAGACATTTATGAGGTCTGTAGAGCTTGTGTTCTGTGTTAACCAGGCAGCTCCATTTGTAGGGGGAGGGAAGAATCATTCCCTATTATTGCTATTCCGACGTGGGGACAGTGAACAGGAGTCAGAGAACCACTAAGCTATTAAAGGAAAAAATATTTCAGCTGCCATTTAAAAAGTCAGGTTTGAAAAAACACATGTCTTCATTGACTCAGCAAGCGTTCAATACGTACTAAGTGCAAGAGGTCCCTGGGGCTGAGGATGTGCAGGGAAGATGACATTTTCCTTTACGCTTCATGGTTATTTTGCCCTAAGAAATACTAAAGGTTTTCTGTTGCTGGATGAAAAGATTACCACCAATTAGCAACTTAAAATGGCACAGATGTAATGATCTCCCAGTGTGCGTGGGTCAGGAGCCTGGGCATCCAGAGTTCCCCACGTGCTCTGCTCGGGACCTCGCAGGCTGGAAGCTGGTGCACCTGGCCATGTTCTCATCTAAGGCTTGTCATCCTTTTTCAAGCTCACTGGTACTGGCAGAGTTCACTTCCTTGCAGTCATCTGACTGATGTCCCATTTTCTTGCTAGCTGCCAGCCAGGGCCGCCGGCAGCTCCTAGGGGTGCCCTCACTTCCTTGCCGCATGGCCCCTCTTCACAGCACGGCTGTGTGCTTTCTTCTAGGTCAGCAGGAGAACACCTCTTTTTAAAGACCCACCTGATTAGATCGGGCCTGCCAAGATCACCTCCTTTTTCCCCACTTTGGGACAGAGTATCCCTCTGTTGCCCAGACTGGAGTGCCACTGGCACAGTCACAGTTCACTGCAACCTCAAACTCCCCAGCTCAAGAGAACCTTCCACTTCAGCCTCCTGAGTAGCTGGGACTACAGGCATGTGCCGCCATACCCAGCTACTTTTAAAATTTTTAATAGAGATGAGGTCTCACTGTGTTACCCAGACCAACCTCAAATTCCTGGGCTCAAGGGTTCCTCCCACTTTGACATGAACCACCACATCTGGCCCAAGAGCACTTCCTCTTTGACTGAAAGTAACCAAATCCCAAAAGTGATGTGCCATCATATTCCCAGGTCCCTTCCACACTCCAGGGAAAGACAGGGGCGTGTGTCATTGAAGCTCATCTTAGAATTCTGACAGCACAGAAATCTTTTCCTGACCCAAGATCACAAAGATCCTCTCCTATATTTTTGTTTGTTTGTTTGTTTGTTTGTTTGAGACAGGGTCTCACTCAGGCTGTAGTGCAGTGGCACAGTCGTGGCTCACTGCAGCCTCAGCCTCCTGGGCTCAAGAGATCTTCCTGCCTCAGCATCCTGAGTAGTTGGAACTATAGGCATGTGCCACCACACCTGGCTAATCTTTAAAAATGTTTTGTAGAGATGAGGTCTCACTATGTTGCCCAGGCTGGTCTCGAACTCATAGGATTATAAATGTGAGCCACCATACCTGACATCCTATGTTTTTTAAGTCTAGTTTTAGTGATCCAGTTTGAATTAGATTTATATAGATGTTTAGAGTCAATGTCCTTTTTTTTACTTTTTGATACTCCAAATGAGAGATTTTTTTTTTAAGTTCTGTGCAGATCACCAGTTTTTCCAGCACCATTTGTTGAAAACCTTTCCTTTCCTCATTTGATTTACCTTGTCAATTTTTTAAAAATCAATTGGCCATATATGTGGGGGCCTGTTTCTGGACTCTCATTTCTATTCAGTTGATCCATATGCCTTTTCTTTTGCCAATGCTAAATCCTACCACTTTCTAGAAAGTTGAAATTGGGTATTATAAAAACTTTGTTCTTCTTTTATAAAATGGTTTGTTGTTCTGTGGTGTTGTGAAGAGATAAACTTTAAAATGAGCTTGTCAATTTCTACCAAAACAAAATGCCTGCTGGGATTTGTATTGGGACTGGGATTTAATCTCGATCGATTTGGGGAGCATAAACAACAATGTGGAATCTTCCAGTTCATGAATAGGATATAACCCTCCAATTATTTAAGTTTCAAATTTTTTGCCCAAGTGTTCTGCAGTTTTCAGTAATTTTTCACATTTAAAAAAAAAAATTCCTGGCCAGGCGCGGTGGCTCAAGCCTGTAATCCCAGCACTTTGGGAGGCCGAGACGGGCGGATCACAAGGTCAGGAGATCGAGACCATCCTGGCTAACATGGTGAAACCCCGTCTCTACTAAAAAAATACAAAAAACTAGCTGGGCGAGGTGGCGGACGCCTGTAGTCCCAGCTACTCGGGAGGCTGAGGCAGGAGAATGGCGTGAACCCGGGAGGTGGAGCTTGCAGTGAGCTGAGATCCGGCCACTGCACTCCAGCTTGGGTGACAGAGCGAGACTCCGTCTCAAAAAAAAAAAAAAAAAAAAAATTCCTGTTTTAGCGAATGCAGTAAGGCAAGAAAAGGAAAGACAAGGTAGACATAGCAGAGAAAAAGAAATATGACTGTTCCTGCTCGCAGATGGCACAGAAAATCCCAAGGAATCTACCAGAAAAGTCATAGACTAGTGAGTCAGTTTAGCAAGGCCACAGGATACAAGATCCATATACAAAATATAAATTTTACTTCTATAGACTAACAATGACCAGTGGACACATGGAAACAGAAATTTAAGATGCAATACCATTAACAGTCATTTTAGAAATGAAATACTGTGGTGTAAATTTAACACAGCATCTGGAGGACTTGTTTGGTAAGAAGCACAAAACACTCAAGAAATGAGATCTAAACAAATGGAGGGACGTGCTGTGTTCATGGAAAACTCAACGCTGTCAAGATGTCTGTTCTCCTCTGATTGATACACACATTTGACACAATTCCTATGAAAATCTCAGCAAGATCTTTTGTTGACATAGATGTGATTATTCTAAAATTTATCTGAAAAGGCACTGGAATGGCCAAAAATGTTTGAAAAAGAATAAAGTGGGAGTGGCCACTCTCCCTGATGCCAAGGCCTGTTGTCTGCCTGCAGTGCTCAGGCCTGGGTGGTGCCGGCGCAGGGAGAGACACGAGGTCACTGGACAGACCCGTGGGTCGCTCCTCACCAGCACGCCCGACTGATTGCAACCAACGGCAGAAGCAACTCAGTGAAGGAGGTCACCCTTTCAACAAAGGGTGCTAGAGTAACTGTCTCTGTAGGGAAGAAAAAATGAACCTTGACCTAAATCTCTTATACAAAATTAATTCAAACTGCGTTACAGATTTCAATGTAAAGCACAGAACTCTAAAACCTGAGAGAAGATCACGGCAGAAACTCGTTGGGGCCTAGAACTTGGTGAAGAATTCTTAGACATGACACCCTAGTGGTCCATTAAAAGAAATCCAGTTTTGAGAAAAGATCATTTTTGTTCAACAAAATTTGAAATGTTTGCTCTGCAAAAGTTCTCCTTTTGAGACAGGGTCTCACTCTGTTGCTCGGACTGGAGTGTAATGGTGTGATCATAGCTCACTGCAGCCTCAGTCTCCTGGGCTCAAGCAGTCTTCTTACCCCAGCCTCCCCTAATAGCTGGGACTACAGGAACGCAACACCATACCCGGCTAATTTTCTTTCTTTCTTTTTTTAAGTAGGGATGAAGTCTCACTGTGTTGCCCAGATTGGTTTCGAACCCCTAACCTTAAGGGATCTTCCTGCCCTGGCCTCCCAAAGTGCTGGGATTACAGGGGTGAGCCACCGCGCCCTGCCCAGATCCTCTTAATAAGAGGATGAAAAGACAAGCTACAGGCCGGGCGCGGTGGCTCAAGCCTGTAATCCCAGCACTTTGGGAGGCTGAGACGGGCGGATCACGAGGTCAGGAGATCGAGACCATCCTGGCTGACACGGTGAAACCCCATCTCTACTAAAAAATACAAAAAACTAGCCAGGCGAGGTGGCGGGCGCCTGTAGTCCCAGCTACTCGGGAGGCTGAGGCAGGAGAATGGTGTGAACCCGGGAGGCGGAGCTTGCAGTGAGCCGAGATCTGGCCACTGCACTCCAGCCTGGGCGTCAGACAGAGACTCCATCTCAAAAAAAAAAAAAAAAAAAGACAAGCTACAGACTGGGAGAAAAGTATTTGCCGACTGCTTATCTGACACAGGACTCATTATCTAGAGAATAGAACTCTCAAAACAATACTCAACAGTCTGAAAACAAGCAGAAAATAAGCAAAAGATGTGAAGTGATTTCACCAAAGAGGACATGCCGATGGCACATAAGCACGAGAAGACATCCAGGCCCTCCAGGCATTGAGTCACTGCCGATCAAGGGAGATGCAGACTCAGATGCTGGGAGATAACACTGCATACCTATTAGAACAGATACAGTAGAAATAGTAAAAATAACAAACGCGGGTAAGGATACTGAGAAACTGGGTCTCGTTCATCACTGGTGGGGAGGTAAAAGGGTACAACCATTCTGGAAGAGAGTTTGGCAGTTTCTTTAAAAAAAAAAAAAAACATACGCTTATACAACCCAGCAGTCACACTCCTGGGCATTTGCCCTAGAGGAATGAAACTCACATCCACACTACACCTGTACGTGAGTGTTCACAGAGCTGTGTGTGTAATAGCTAAAATACAGAAACAGCCAAAACATCGCTAGATTGGTAAATGGTTAAATAAACTGCAGCACGTTCAGACCATGGAATTCTACCAGCAGTAAAAAGGAGCAAGCTACCGACACATGCAACAGTGTGAGCAGATCCCAAGGGCATTATGTTGAGTGAAAAAAAGCCAGCTTCCAAAGGCCACATGCTGCCAGGCGCAAGGGCTCACACCTGTAATCCCAGCACTTTGGGAGGCCAAAGCAGGAGGATGACTTGAGCCCAGGAGTTTAAGACCAGCCTGGGCAACATAGCAAGATCCCATCTCTACAAAAAAGTAAAATTAGCCAATTAGCCAAGTGTGGTGGCGTGCACCTGTAGTCCCAGCTACTTGGGAGGCTGAGGCAGGAGGATCATTTAAGCCTGGGAGGAGAGTTTGCAGTGAGCCATGATCATGCCACTGCATTCCATCCTGGGCAACACAGTGAGACTCTGTCTTAAAAAAAAAAAAAGCCACATGCTGTGTGGTTTCACTTTAAGTACTCTAGAAAAGGCAAAACTATAGGAACAGAAAACAGATCGGTGACTCTACATTCTAGAGATGGAAATCAGATTCGTGGTTGCCAAGGGATTAGGGATGGTGGAAGGAGGATGGCCGTGACTCTAAATTGGTAACACAAGGGGGACCGTTCTGGTGGGACAGTTCTGTCTGTTGATTGCAGTGGTGGTTACACAAATCTAGACAGGTGACAGAGTGCATGGAACCACACACATTGTACGAACGTCAGTTCCCTGGTTCTGATATTGTATTATTATAAGTACAAAAGATGTAACCACTGGGAAAAGTGCATCGCAGGTCCACCGGTACCTCTCTATGCAATCTTTGCAACTTCCTTTGTATCTATAATTATTTCAAGATGAAAAGTTATGGCAAAAAATATTCCATGTTTTTTAGTACTATTAAAAATGGAATTGTTTTTAAAATGTTTATATTCCATTGGTTTATTGGCAGTATATAAAAAAAATACTTGATTTTTGTACATTAATCTTGTATCTTGTGAATGTGCTAAACTCACTGATTCTGTTGCTAGCCTTTTTATAGCTTCCTTAGGATTTTATGTTTGAACAGTTAGGCAATCTGCAGATTGTTTTATTTCTTGCTTTCCAGTCCCTGGGTCTTTTATTTGTTTCATTTGTTCGCTTGCTTGCTGTCTTGCTTTTTGCTGTTAGTCTTTCTAACTTAGCGTTGACCAGAAGCAGTAGAAGTGGCGTCCTTGCCTTATACCCAGTGTTAGGGTAAAAGTACTCAGTATTCCACCATGATTTAGGATGTTAGTTGCAGGGTTTTCATAGATGCCCTTTATCAAACTGAGGAAGTTCCTTTCTATTTGTCGTCTGGTGAGACAGGCTTTTTTTTAAAGCCCTGAACCTGTGTTGAATTTTTTCATGTTTGTTTTTTCTGCATCTATTGAAACATTCATATTTTTTTCTTCCTTATTTTGTTAAAATAGTGTCTATCTTCTAATGACATTTTTTATGTAGTTAGGTTTAAATTCCTAAAGTTTTGTTAAAGATATTGTGTCTGTTTTCAAGGGAGGGTTGGTCTGTAATTTTTCTTTTTTGGTAATCTTGTCAGTGTGGGTACCAGGATGATGCTGGCCTCAAAAAGGAGTTGGAAATTACTTCTTCCTCTTGATTTTCTGAAAAAGTTCACATTAGTTAGTGTTTTTTCTTCAAGTGTTTGATAGAATTCACTAGTGAAGCCATCTGGGCCTGGAGTTTTCCTTTGGGGAAGTTTTGTTGTCGTCGTTTTAGAACAAATTCAGTTTTTTAAAGGCTATTCAAATTTTCTATTTCATACAGTATCCATTTTGGGAAATTAAATTTTTTAAAGCAGTTTGTCCGTTTCATCTAAGATGTCCAATCTGTTAGCATAAAGTTGTTTGGAACATTCTCTTAATACCTGTCAATGTTTGAAGGAGCTATAGTATAACTTTTTCATTCCTGATACTGGAGATTTGTTTTTTCTTTTTCTGAATTCCCTTAGTTAGGAGGTTATCAATTCTGTTGACTTTTTTTTTTTTTTTTTGAGACGGAGTCTCGCTTTGTCACCCAGGCTGGAGTGCAGTGGCGCGATCTCAGCTCACTGCAAGCTCCGCCTCCCGGGTTCACGCCATTCTCCTGCCTCAGCCTCCGAGTAGCTGGGACTACAGGCGCCGCCACCATGCCCGGCTAATTTTCTGTATTTTTAGTAGAGACGGGGTTTCACCGTGTTAGCCAGGATAGTCTCGATCTCCTGACCTCGTGATCCACCCACCTCGGCCTCCCAAAGTGCTGGGATTACAGGCGTGAGCCACCACGCCCGGCTTCTGTTGACATTTTTAAAGAACCAACATTTGGCCTTGTTGTATCTATTGCAAAATTCATTTTCCATTTCATCGTTATCTCATCTGTGTTACTTTCTTTCTCCTACTTACCTTGGGTTTAAAGAGCTGTTCATTAAGCTCTTGGAGGTAGTACCTTTTGGTCAGTGATTTTTGATCATTTTTTCTCTTCTATAAGATTTTTTTTCTTTGAAACAGGGTTTTGCTCTGTTCCCTGTACTGGCTTGCAGTGGTACAGTCTTGGCTTACTGCAGCCTCGGCCTCCTGGGTTCAAGTGATCCTCCCCCCTCAGCTCCCCCTGCTGAGTAGCTGGGACTACAGGCATGTGCCAACATACTCGGCTAATTTTTGTGTTTTTTTTTTTTTTTTTTTTTTGAGGAGACAGGGTTTTGCCATGTTGCCCAGGTCTTGAACTCCTGACCTCAAGCAATCCACCTGCCTCGGCCTCCTAAACTACTGGGGTTACAAGTGTGTGCCCCCATGCCCAGCCCTAATATAAGCATGTAAAGCAACAGATTTCTCTCCTAAGTGCTGTAGCAGCCACATCTCAAGATAAAAGTGTTGATACTTGAACATTGTCTTTAAGTTCATAATACTTTCTAATTTATTTTGTGAATTCTTCTTGATTTTGGCATGTCTGGGTACCGCTCCTGGAGTGTGCATATCTCTTGCTTCTGTTCCCATCTGTCCACCTTTCCATTTGCACCCTCATATTAATTAGTTATTTCAGCTCCCAAGCTGGTAACTCTAAAACCTTCGCCATATCCTAATCTGGTTCTGAGGCCTCACTTTGTGTCTTCACACTGTGTGTGTCTGTTAACATGCCCGTCCAGTAGTCCCTCTTGCTCTTCACACCGTGTGTGTGTCTGTTAACATGCCTGTCCAATAGTTCCCCTTGCCTGTGGCTTCACTTTCCATGGTTTCAGTTACCTGCAGTTAACTGTAATCCAAAAGCAGATGAATGCAGTACAGTGAGACACTTTGAGAGACCAGATTCACAGAACTTTATTACAGTGTATTGTTTATTGTTATAATTGTTCTGTTTTATTATGGTTAACCTTACTCTGCCTAATTAAACTTGATCATTGGTACATGTGTAAAGGGAAAAGCAATACAGATAGGGTTGAGTATTATTCAAGGCTTCAGGCATCCACTGAGGTCTCAGAATGTGTCCCCTGAAGATAAGAAGGGGACTCCAGTATTTTTTCTTAAAAGCCAGGCATAACGTATCAGTTGCAGGAACGTATCACCTTCTCTTCCTGGTAAACTGTGATTCTCTGCATTTGCCTATCTGCCTCTCCAGTTTGGGGGCAGCAGTGTGTCCTGTGATCTCAGCTTTCTGATGGGTCTAAGCAGAGCTGTGATTTTCAGCTGTGATTTTCTTGCTGGTGTTGCTGCTGTGAGGATGGGAGTGACACCTTCCAGGCCCTTTACATGTCAGACCAGAGAGTCTGACTTCTTTGACCTGTGGATTATTCAGAAGTGTGTGGTATAGTATCCTTGCTATGAGTTCATATTTATCATATTTGGAATTTGTGGAGCTTCTTGAAATTTGTAAATTTATGTCTTTCACCAAATTTGGAAAGCCTTCTGCTTCCAAAAACATTCTCTGCCCCAGTCTCTTTGTTCTCTCCTGTGAGATTCCAACTACCTGTGTATTAGGCCCTTAGAAATTGTCCCAAAGATGCCTGCATCTCATTTTTTCTTTATCTTTTTCCTCTTTTTGAGATTGGATCATTGGGTCATCTATATTAATCTAATTTCATTGGTCACTAATTCTTTCCTCTCTCATCCCCAGTCTGTTATTAAGTTCGTCCAGTAAATTTTTAAATTTCAGATGTTGTATATTTTAGTTCTAAAATTTCCACTTGTTTTCCATTATGTTTTCTGTGTATCTGATAAGATTTTCTATACCTTTATCCAACCTGAGCATTTTTAACCTAATTGAGCCTAATTATAATAGCTGCTTTAAAGTCTGTGTCGAGCCATCCCACTATCTGAGTTGATAACTTCTGATTGTTTTTGCCCCGATGATGAACACCTTCCATATGTTAAATAATTTGATTATATCCTGGGCATTATGAATGTCGTTTTAAGACTGTAAATCCTGTTCTGTTCATCCATCTAATGTTGGTATTTTTGCTTTAGCAGACACTTGCTGAGACTCAGACTGCCATCTTGGTCATGCCTATGCTGCTGGTTGCTCAGATCCCAGCAGAGACCACTTTCAGTTTGCCCCATATGTATGGTTCAGGTGCCAGCCAGGCTCTTGGGCAGAGTTTATGCAGAGAACTTGAGGTCTTCCTCACTGACTGTCTTCTTCCTGGAGTTCCCACCTTACTCCCTGGCAGTCCTGGTTGCCCCAGCTCTGTCCTCTTGTTCTAGCCACAAAGATGGTAGGCTTTCTGTCTGAATGTTACTGTTGCCACACACCACCATGCCTGTGGTTCCCAGCTGATGTGATTGTGCACCTGGAAAATTCAGAAGAACCTACCTGTCTATTATTAGAATACAGAGCTTAGCAGAGTGACTAGTACACAAGCCATTGTACAAAAATCAATTGTGTTTCTCTTCACTAGCAACAAAGGATTAGAAAATGGAAAATGTTTAAAGATACCATTTAAGAAGCACCATAAAAGATTACATACCTAAGAATAAATCTAAGGAAAGATGTGAAGCACCTGTGTACAGAAAATTTATAAGCATTACCAAGAGGAATTAAAGGCCTCATTCAAAATCAAAACTCTGCAGGTGTTTTGGGGGACAAGGAGGATAGAAATTGACAACTGACTTTAGAACTAATATGGAAATGCCTAGGGCCAGCGAGACTCAGTGCTTTCTTCACTTTGAGCACCAAGTGAGTGAGGACAGAGGTGAATTACAGCCCCTGGAAAATGACCACGTGGACAGCGACGAGATACACGGGAGGGGGACTCTTGTTGACAGCAGAATGTCACCTACAGACCGGCAAGCGTGGAGTGGCGCTGATTGGAAAATCATCTCGAAACTGTCGTGTTAAACACTGGAGACATTGCAGAAACCCCAAGGGCCATGGGAGGCAGCTCTCTTCTTCAAAAATCTCAGTGTGGGCCGGGCACGGTGGCTCATGCTTGTAATCCCAGCACTTTGGGAGGCTGAGGCGGGCAGATCACTGAAGGTCGAGACCAGCCTGGCCAAAATGGCAAAACCCTGTCTCTACTAAAAATACAAAAATTAGTTGGGTATGGTGGTGCACCTCTGTAATCCCAGCTACTTGGGTGGCTGAGGCAGGAGAATCTCTTGAACCCGGGAGGCAGAGGTTGCAGTGAGCTGAGATTGCGCCACTGCACTCTAGCATGGGCAACAGGGTGAGACTCCCATTACAAAAAAATAATAAAAAAATTCAGTGTTTCAGATTAAATGAAGATAAAGAGGCATGATAAGTACATTTAAGTAATATACTAAATTCTGTGCTGGAGGAGGAAAATGGTCTAATAATACTATATCTGTACATATTAGATAAACC
Organism: Theropithecus gelada; assembly: GCF_003255815.1. Classification (NCBI taxonomy): domain Eukaryota; kingdom Metazoa; phylum Chordata; class Mammalia; order Primates; family Cercopithecidae; genus Theropithecus; species Theropithecus gelada. The sequence continues at coordinate 52,011,079 of NC_037670.1, read as the reverse complement.
TTGCTGTCTAAATACGTGGTACTTATGAGACAGCCATCCTGGATGAATCCTCTTATCCTCACGGCATTCTCCTGAAGCAGTGCCTGAAGTTGCCGTGGTTGTAGAAGCAGGTGTCCTCATTCTTAGGACATACCCTCTGAAGTTAGGGGTAAACAACTTGCTCTCAAATGATGACGGATTTTAAGAAGTCTGTATTGAAAAGGAGTGAACGAAGGATAAAGCAAATGAGAGAAGACGTGAATCTGGAGATGAGGTGAATCTGGAGAAAGACTGTATGGGCTCTTTATACTATTCTTGTGACTTTTCACACATACCTCTATCCTAGCCCCAAAGAGGCTTGGAATTTGGGTTCTGGCTACTACAAAGGCTAGAATTCTGCTGTGAATTTCCCCAAAAAGTAGAAAGGTAACAGGCAGCCCAACTGTGACATGCTTGGAGCCTCACATGCTGGACTTTAGGGATTCTCTGGTGCAAGCCTCTAGAAATGGGGTGAGCTCTCCCTACCCCCAGCCCTGTTATTTAGGTTTTGGGGTTTTTTAAGAGACAGTGTCTCACTCTGTTGCCCAGGCCTGAGTGCAGTAGCGCAGTCATGGCTCACTGCATCCTCAACCTCCAGGGCTCAAGTGATCCTCCCACCTCAGCCTTCTGAGTAGCTGAGACCACAGGTGTGCACACCATCACACCTAGCCTAGGTGCTTTTTATCTAGAGGCAAGGGAATATCTTAAAACATGCTGTAAAATTTCTTTCTAGCTCACTTTTCTATGATGATCCCTGTGATACAAATGAAGAATCTAAATCTATAGTTTTAAGGGCTGAATCTATAATTTGAACTATTAGACATCTTATGAAACTGTTGAAGAATGAGCCCAACAGATACTCATAAAGCCACTGCCCAATATTAACATGTTTACGTTTCACCATCTTTGCCTCTGACAGATGAAAATCTACACGTTCATAATTATCAGCTCAAGCTGCCATAACAAAATACTCTGGGTGGCTTAAACAACAGAAATTAATTTTCTCACTGCTCTGGAGATTGGAAATTGGGGATCCAAGTGGCAGCACCATCAGGTTCTGGTGAGGGAGGGCGGTCTTCCTCGCTTGCAGACGGCTGGCTTCTCACTGTGTCCTCACATAGGGAGGGAGAGCTCTCTGGTCTCTTCTTAGGAAGGCACTGTCATGTCATGAGGTCCCCGCCCTCAGTCACCTCCCAAAGGCCCCATCTCCAAACAGCATCACTGCAGGTAGGGCTTCCACACAGGAATTCTGGGAACATACAAACATGCAGTCTATAATGATAATGATCTAAATGGAAACTCCTCGAAAAGATCACCAGGAAATGCCAGAAAAGACAGAAAAGATCACACTGGGGTGCCGCTTCACAGCTAGTAGGATGGCTACCGCTTTTAAAACTCAGAAAATAGCAAGTGTTGGCAAGGATGTGGATAAATTGGAAACTTTGCACGTGGCCCATGGGCATGTAAACTTGTGCAGCCACCGTGGAGAACAGCTTGGTGGTCTTCAGAAAGTTAAGCACAGAATTACCAAAGGACGGCCAGGCATGGTGACTCATACCTGTAATTCCAGCACTTTGGGATGTCAAGGTGGGCGGATCCCTGGAGGTCAGGAGTTCGAGACCAGCCTGGCCAACACATTGAAACCCCATCTCTACTAAAAATACAAAATTCAGCCAGGCTTGGTGGTGCATGCCTGTAATCCCAGCTACTCGGGAGGCTGAGGCAGGAGAATTGCTTGAACCAGAGGCAGAGGTTGCAGTGAGCCGAGGTCACGCCACTGCACTCCAGCCTGGTCAACGGGGCGAGACTCCATCTTAAAATAAAAAAAGAATTACCATAGGATGCCACAATTTCACTCCTAGGTGCATACTCGAGAAATGAAAACATATTCAAGCAAAAACTTCTCCACAGCTGTGTGTAGCACTGTTCACAACTGCCAAAAACTGGAAACAGGCAAAATGTTCATCAACTTTTTTTTTTTATGGAAAAAAAAAAACCATACCCATACAGTGACATATATATACATATATATACATTTGCCATAAAATGGAATGTCACAGCGGCCCGTGCTACAGCGTGGGCGAGCCTCAGAAATGCCGCACCAAGTAAAAGAACCAGGCACAAAGGGCTGCATGCTGTGTGATCACACTCCAGTGAGAGTTCCAGAACAGGCAAATCCATGGAGACAGCAGATTCGTGTTGTCAGGGGCTGGGCCGGGGCAGTGGGAGTGGTAGCTGATAGGCTGTGGAATTGGTGGCTGTACAGCATTTTGAAGGTAGTAAATGCCATTGAATGGTTCATGTCAAAATGGTGAATTTTCTATTGTGTAGATCTTACCTAATGAAAAAATAACAGAAGAACCCAGGCAAGGGGGCTGGTGCTTTAGGGGCCCGGCGTGGCACCCCGGCAGCGGCACCCATGCACACACGAAGGACACACCCCGCGGGGCCTGAGCTTACAGTTGTAGAGGCTGCTCCAGGGCCAAGGACCCCGTGCAGCCCTTCCTGGGGTCTCACTGCTGTGACCGAGGGGTGGCTGTTTGCCAGGCTTGGAGACAAGGTGTCCACAGGCACAGCCACGCGGCCACACACAGGGCATGGGGGCCAAAGCGTGGCCAGAGTCAGGGGCCAGCTCCTCTGTACTTTCACATTCTGGCAAAAAAAAAAAAAAAACCGGAGGAGGCCAGAATTCTAGGTTCTGCCTCTAACCTTGGTATCCTGTTAGGTTCATTTGCTTTAATTTGGGTTCAGTTTTGAGGGGTTGGTTTTTTATTTAATTTTTTTTTTTAAATTATGGAAGATGTTAGCATGGTTCCAAAGTCAAACACACTCAGAGAGGTCTACTCCTGTCTCTGTCCCATCCCCCATTCCCTCCCTCCCTAGAAGTCATTTTCATCTACTGCTGGTGTATCCACATTTCCTTTTCCAAATATAAGCAAGTAAACTACAAGTTTTAGTCTCCCGCCATTTCTTACATAAAAGGAAGATGCTCTGCATTGTTCTGTGCCTTGTGCTTTTCCTTTGGCAGTGGGTATCGGAAACCACCTTCCAGCCACAGAGCTCTTCTCCTTCACCGATGCACAGCCCCCGACTGCATGGAGATCACAGTTTATTCAACCAGCTTCTCTTACTAGACATTTGCTGCAGTGACAGCCTTGTGTCAGCGTCACTTTGTATTTCTGCCAGTGAATCTTTAACCTAATTTTTTTTTTTAAGATGGAGCCTCACTCTGTTGCCCAGGCTGGAATGCCGTGGTGCAGTCTTAACTCACTGTAACCCCTGCCTCCCAGGTTCAAGCGATTTTCTAGCCTCAGCCTCCTGAGTAGCTGGGATTACAGGCACACACCACCACACCTGGCTAATTTTTGTATTTTTAGTACAGACGGGGTTTCACCGTGTTGGCCAGGCATGTCTCGAACTCCTCACCTTAAGTGATTGCCTCGGCCTCCCAACGTGCTGAGATTACTGTGAGCCACCATGCCTGGCCCTCTTACCTAATGTTTGGGGATGATAAATTAGCAACAGACACTTCATAGGTACCCATGTTAAGACTTGAAAAGCTTCATTTTTATAATGTATGTGAATGTGGTGCTTTCTCTCTTTTCCAGAATACTTTCACAGCGGTGATATCATTTAATCTCATGCCACCCCTGTGAGATGTCATAGGCATTCACTGAGCAAAGCCTGAGTTCAAAATGAGGATTTCTTTTGGGGAGCTAGATAATAATTTTAAAAGTATTTTGAAAGATTCTCTGTTGTTTGGTTAGCATCTCTATTCAGTGGAAATTTAATGCCAACTTTAATATTTATGTGTTAAGTAATGAAGTTGAAAACCTGGCCTTTAGAGTAATTTGCTGTTATTTTTCATATACAGCAATTTTAAAATTTGTCTTTGTATTTTGTTACATTGAAGTGAGTGAACTAGATTTTGGAATCATCTGGCTCACCACTGACAAGCCCTGTTTTCAGTCACGGTGTGAATTACCCCGTTTTAGGATTTTAGAGTTAACCTCACTAAGTGCAGAAACTGTAAGACAGGGCCAGGCACAGTGGCTCACGCCTGTAATCCTAGCACTTTGGGAGGCCGAGGCAGGGGTGGATCACCTGAGGTCAGGAGTTCAAGACCAGCCTGGTCAACCTGGTGAAACCCTGTCTCTACTAAAAATACAAAAGTTAGCCGGGTGTGGTAGTGCACACCTGTAGTCCCAACTACTCGCTAGGTTAAGGCAGGAGAATTGATTGAACCCAGGAGGCAGAGGTTGCAGTGAGCCAAGATCACGCCATTGCACTCCAGCCTGGGCAACAGGGCAAGACTCCATCTCAAAAAAAAAAAAAAAAAACAACAGTGAGACAGCTCCTGAATGGGCAGATCGGGTTTAAAACTAAAAGGCCCTGTGGCCAGGAGGTGGACGTTGGTGTTTGTTTTCCTTGTAACCACTCTCTGGTCCTTGATCTCTCCTTACCTCGACCCTTACATCTCAGACCAATCCACGGTTACCTTTGTTCCCTCTTGCTCCCCAGTGGGACCCACACATGGGCTGTCTTTCATGCACACCCTGTCAGCCTGTGACATTGACAGGCAGAAACTGAACCAAGCATGTGGGTAGAAAGGCTCCACTTAGGAGCAGAGGACAAGAGGGAACCAGAGTCATCCCCTCATGTACTGATCTCGAGGGTCTGGTCCTGTACACGGTTGAAAGATTTGAGACTCTTTTCTCGTGGTCCTAAGTTAGCTGAAGGAAGTGCGTGAGGACAGCAGAGGTCTGTGAAGGGGCAGCTCGCTGTGTGCAGAGACAGAGGTGACAGGCGAGGCTGCTGTAGGAGCTGTGCTGACAGAGCTCTGAGCAGCAGCGAACCCAGCGTGTGTCGTTCTCCTGCCGGAGGTGTGGGTGACAGGTGCTTCCAGAAACTGCTGACGGCTGCAGGGCTCTACAGAAAGGTGGTCCCCTCATGGGCGTGTGTTGGCCTAGGTCCTGCCCAGCATCACGATGTCATATCTGCCCGACTGTGCCCAGCACAGGTGCACAGGCCCCAAATCAACCTGCTGCTGCTGCTTGAAACAGACAACCTCTCTCTCACTGCCCACCAGCCCCTGCTCGGGTTCATCCCTCTGCTCATGAGAGGACAGACACATTCCTGGGACAGTTGAGGCAGGGGACAGGCCCCGTCAGGTGTGTGCTCAGTGGCCTCTGGGCCTGTGAGAGGACAGGCACATTCCTGGGACAGTTGAGGCAGGGGACAGGCCCCTGTCAGGTGTGTGCTCAGTGCCCAGCCTAATGAAATTCATTTTGTTTAATCCGCAAGTTCAAGTGTGTGTTAATCTTGAGCAATGTAGGTTTTTCACACCAAGGAGAGTCCTGAAAGCCCACTTTGGATCCACTCGTGTTTCTAGATCTCGTGACTGCAGCAGCCGTCGAGAGGACTCTGGGCTCATCTTGGCACACACAGTGCCTCTTTATAAACCCGCCAAGCAGTTAATTTCACGTGGACCTCTCAGTTTCTGCCACACACTTTTTCTCTGAAGAAATGACTGGATTCTCCTAGTGTTGAAAGTGCATGGGATTGTCAACCTGGCCCTTTTAATGAGCTGCTGCTGTGAGACTTGAGTCTGTCACAAACGATCATCCCATGGGCTGCGCCCCATCAGCGGGTGCGTCGTCCAGTCTCTGCTGGTGAACCGCAGTGCACCAAACCTCAGGGACAACAAGAGTGCAGATGTGAGGGACCGCATTCTGGATCGCACAGGGTTGCTCTGTGTCCCCTTCTTCCCTCCCCTCCAGCCTCCGTTAGAGAGCTTGTGGCACAGTCCCTGGCACCTTACAGTTCAGTGGCAGCTTTCCCACAGACCCCCTGGGCTGTTTCTCGAGTGAGGCCGCCCTGACATGAAACTAGATTTGACTCCTCCACCAACTGTGCAAGATGACCAAGAGTCACAGATAAGTTATGTCCATTCCAAGTAGTGAAACAAATGCTGTGATAAGTTAAATGGGCCATCCTCATTCAGTCATCGTAGAGAAAGCAGCAGGGAAGATGTTTGCATGTGAGCATTTGCCATGTCGTAAAGTGCAGTTTGGGGACTGATTTCAGACTCGAGGAGTGTTTAGATTCACACCGAGGGAAACGTCCTTCCTGTTTCCTGCTTCCCCTCTAGCTCGTCCTGATTGTGTCCTCTGTGGTGCTTTTCCCCTTGCGTCTGTACTATCTGGGTGGAACACATGGCATCCAGGGTTTTGTGTCCTGTGGTGATAAGAGCTGCCCAGGGCATCTGTGCCACTGTGACTCCATGCCTGACCCAGCTAGAACCCTGCAGGAGAACTGTGTCTGCTTCCTTCGTGCCTGGTGCCACCACCTGCCTAAAAACAGGCAAGGGTGGCTCGGGCTGTGAGCTGCTGCCACTCCCAGCTCCCTGGGGGAGCCAGCGGCCACAGGAGAGGGAGGGATGGTATCTTGATGCTTCTTGGGCTTGCATGGCACCTTCTGAGGCCCGGGTGAGGGCGGGGGAGCAGGAGGAGGCAGGGAAGAAAGGCGCTGAGGAAGGAACGTGTTGTAAATCAGGTGAGTGAGTGCGCCCAGCAGCTTCTCCCAGCTACTTCCTGTCGGGACGAGGGAGGAGGTACGATGTGCAGAGGAGCAGGGGGACTTGGCACAGCCACAGGAAGGCAGCTGCCCCACCGGCCTCACACTTCCCACATCGCAGGGACTTGGTGAGGAAGGGAGAGAGCAGGCACAAGAGGTCAGTCGTGCCAGGCACCTGAGGTGCCTTCACCCCAGCACTCCCGATGCCGTCCCTGCTGCAGAGCTGGGCCTCTGCCTGCAGCTCTGGGGAGCTGTGGTCACGAGGTGCCCGTGCTCACCCCATCCTGCCACAGAGGAGGAGGAGGTATGCTCGCTTAACACAGGCAGCACTGGGATGGGGAGGCGTGTGTGTTTCTCTCCCCTCAAACAAAACACTCACTTCGGAAACATCCAGAGGCCTTCGTTCTAAAGTGGGAATGTGGGCTCTTCCCTGAAAGGCTTCCTGTCTGCTTTCTCCCCTCAGTCTGTCTGGGACAGAGGAGGAAGAGAGAGACTGAGCAGGTGCTGGCCACCTTTCTCCATCCCTTACAACGTCACGAGCTTCGGCACCCTCACATAGTCTGTTCTGATGGCCTTCTCTCCTTAAAATTCTCCTGCGTCAGCTCGCCACATGTGTATGACCTTGCCCCTGTACACTTCCCTGAGACTGCAGAAAGTGACTACTCTTCCACAAGCCCTGATGTCAGGGCAGCCTGGAAGCCTAGACTCTGCCTGCTGGTGTCTGTCTTTAGAGCAGGGTTCAAAGTGGAATCTTTTAGAAAGTCGTGTAATTGGTTTTGAACATGCTACCTTTGAAGGGACTCAGTGCGTGCCTGTTCACGTGCAGGCTGCTCTGTGGTCGGCGGTTATGCTCTCCTGGCTCCTCACGTGCCCGGTGTGTGCCACGCATTTGGCGGCTCAGCGCTTCCTGATATGGGGTCCTGGGTGATTCCGCTGGGCCCTTCTTGCTATGGAACAGATTATATCAATGATTGGTCCAGGCAGGAGAAGACTGGCCGTCATTCCACCACAACAATCCAAATGGAAGATTCCCCTGTGTTGGCTACTGTAAATCAGGTCATAAAAATGTGGGAAGGAATAATGGACTCTTTCTAGAAACTGGAAGATGTTTTGCCAGATGCTCCTTCTCATCAAAATCTTCCATTTTTAAGGACAATGTCTTGGGTCCCTTGGGCCATCTTCGTCAGAAGCAGACTGTACCCAGGAGCCAAAATCTGAAATCCTATTCTGGCCTGTCCTTTGCTGGCTGCATGGCCAGGAGTGGGCCAGCCTTCACGTCTGGAAAGAGAGTCCCATGTCAGAGGGGCTGGCATCCCACCACACGCCGAAACCCAGCAGGGAAAATTGAAAAACAGCCAGAATTTGAATCTTGGGGTTGGAGCTAAAGAACCTGCATTAAAATCTTTCTTTAATGGTAGTTTCTTTATTTTAGAAAACATACGGACACTCTTCACACGTTTCCTTTGCTTTCCCATTCGCACAGAGGCGAAATACCACTGCTATTACCCTGTTCAGTTATTATATTTGCCACATCAGGATTCCTCGATCCAGACTGAGCTGTGAATATTCTTCTTTCCTGACAGGGGGAATCAGTGAAGTACTTCCTGGACAACTTGGACCGGATCGGCCAGCTGGTGAGTAAGCACGTCTGCCCGAGGAAGCTGGGCTCTAGGGTTAGAAAACACGTGTCCAGAGACCAAAGCAGTCCACGTGGTGAGGGCTTTGGCGGGACTGACAGGCCGAGCTTATTCTATCACATTACCACGAATGGTACTGTATTGGCATGCTCTCACTTAGATCTGTGCTCCGTCTCGGGGCGGGGGGAGAAATTGCCTTTGCCCAGATCACTATAAAGGAGATAGAGGAGTTGTTGAGTGAAAGTAGGACTTCCTTTAACTTTATCTCACGGAAAATTCAAACATATTCAAAAACAAATAGTCAAATGGAACCCCAGGTGTGGTAGTTATCACTGATTACCAGTCTTGTTTTGTTTTTTGTTTTTTGTTTTTTGGGAGGGGGGACGGAGTCTCGCTCTGTCACCCAGACTGGAGTGCAGAGGCGCAATCTCAGCTCACTGCAAGCTCCGCCTCCTGGGTTCACGCCATTCTCCTGCCTCAGCCTCCCGAGTAGCTGGGACTACAGGCGCCCGCCACCACACTCGGCTAATTTTTTATATTTTTAGTAGAGACAGGGTTTCACCGTGTTAGCCAGGGTGGTCTCGATCTCCTGACCTCGTGATCCTCCCGCCTCGGCCTCCCAAAGTGCTGGGATTACAGGCGTGAGCCACTGCGCCCGGCCTGATTACCAGTCTTGTTTGAGCAGCCCTCTCTCCCTGCCTCCAGGAGCAAATGCAAAGAATATTTTAGAGTGTACCTCGAAAAGACGAGATGAAAAATCACAACCACAATAACCGCGATACTGTATAGCTCCTGAAAAATTAGCAGTAATTCCGTAATGTCAACCTAGTCAGTTTTGAGATTTTCCCTATTGTCTCATTAATGTTTTCATGTTGATTTTGCTTTGTTTCAGCAGATTTGAATCAGCAACCTAATAAGGTGCATGCATTGCCATAGGTCAATATCACTTAAGTGTTAATCTGTATGTCTCTCCTTTTTTTCTTTCAATTTGTTTATTGGAGTAACTGGGTTATTTATCCTGTAGGGTTGTTTCTTGCCATGTGGACTCTGCTCTTCCACCCCTGCAGTGTTATTGAAGATGTTTCTCTGTCCCCTGCACACCCTGTGGGTGGTAATCAGACCTCTAGATCGAGGCTTGATCACGTCCCTGTTTGCTCCTTTGGTGAGACAGCTGCCTGCGTGGTGCGTGCACTCATCACGGGAGGTGTTTTGTTGGTGTGGGTTTTTTTGTTTTTTTGTTTTGAGACAGGGTCTCTCTCCATCACCCAGGCTGGAGTGCAGTGACACGATCATAACTCATTGTAGCCTCAGCCTCCTAGGCTCAAGTGACCCTCCTGTCTCGGCCTCCCAAGTAGCTGGGACTATAGCCTGTGGCGCCACGCCCAGCTAATGTTTTTCCTTCTTGTCAGTACCGGGTTTTACTGTGTTGCCCAGGTTGTTCTTGAACTCCTGGGCTCAATCTATTCCTCCCACTTCCCAAAGCACCAGGATTATAGGTGTGAGCCGCCATGCCTGGCCTGGAGGATTATGAATAGTGCAAAGTCAAAGTGAGTGAAGAGTGTGGTTGCCTGTGTGTTGCTAAAGACTTAAAGAATTTTCTAAGAATAACATTAAATGTATTGTAGACTGAATTTACATCACATTACAAAACCTAAATTAATTCACAGTAAGGTTTCGGAAGCTATAAGCTCTGGGAGTTAGAAAAATAAAAAGGTATCTCTGGTATGGAAACAAAAAAGATGGTAAATTTCCTCTGGAGAAGAAAATGGATGTGGTTTTGCCCTGGGCCTGCCCACGAGTGTTCTGAGCATTCGTCCTCAGACTGGTGAGCCTCCGTTCGTTTTGAAATGTAGTATTTGATTCTGTTTCACGGCCAGTTGATAATTTTATAAATGAAATTTGCTTTTGGTATCTGGTTCAACTTCTTGCAAAACTCGGTCTCTTTCCTTCTAACCTGTCTTTTTGCCATCTTTTTGTTTTTATGTTCTTGTGTTCTTTCTTCCTCCCCCTAAATTTCTGCCTCATTCTGTATTTTACAGAATTACTTTCCTAGTAAGCAGGACATCCTGCTGGCGAGGAAGGCCACCAAGGGAATTGTGGAGCATGACTTCGTTATTAAGAAGATCCCATTTAAGATGGTGGATGTGGGCGGCCAGCGGTCCCAGCGCCAGAAGTGGTTCCAGTGCTTCGACGGGATCACGTCCATCCTGTTCATGGTCTCCTCCAGCGAGTACGACCAGGTCCTCATGGAGGACAGGCGCACCAACCGGCTGGTGGAGTCCATGAACATCTTCGAGACCATCGTCAACAACAAGCTCTTCTTCAACGTCTCCATCATTCTCTTCCTCAACAAGATGGACCTCCTGGTGGAGAAGGTGAAGACCGTGAGCATCAAGAAGCACTTCCCGGACTTCAGGGGCGACCCGCACAGGCTAGAGGACGTCCAGCGCTACCTGGTCCAGTGCTTCGACAGGAAGAGACGGAACCGCAGCAAGCCGCTGTTCCACCACTTCACCACCGCCATCGACACCGAGAACGTCCGCTTCGTGTTCCATGCTGTGAAAGACACCATCCTGCAGGAGAACCTGAAGGACATCATGCTGCAGTGAGCAGGAAAGCCCCGGGGTTTGTCGTCCTTGAACAGCCTCCACGGCTGTGGGTCAGACTCTTGGGTGTGTATTGTCTGTGTGGTCCTTGAGTGGGTTTCTCGGATCCGTGCCCTGGAATACCTGGCTCAGGAATGCTGTCAGACCAGCCAGCCAGTGAGCTCTAGGCAAAAGGACATGGAAACTGTCACATTAGCTACTGAATCCTGGGGGCAAGTGAAACTACTGAAAACCCGAGTGATGATGTTGTGAATACGGAACACCTAATCACACAGCTTGCTTTGCTCTTACAGAAACGTTCCTCTTTTTCTGACACAATTTAATTGAAGACCGTGTGTGTGTGTATGTGTATGTGTACACACACGCTCTGTCTTTAATGACAGAAACACAGAAACCAGCTGGCCTTGCAGACGGCTTTTCTAACTCACAAGTCTTCTGAGACAGACTAACCTGAAAGCTTTGCCTAACGGTAGCTTGTAGAGATCCAGTGCACGCCGATGCTGCTAAACTCAGAGTGCCTGAGCCTGGCCCTGCAGCCCCAGCCGCAGTGTCTGAAGGCCACCTCCCAAAGGGAGCACGTTGCCTTTTCAAACTCCCGTGCCGATTTCCTAAGAGCCCCTAGTCCACGCCTCTCAGATGAAGCTGAGGAGCCGTGCCTAGGATCCCTTCCCAGCTCTGAGGATGGGCTGGGGAGCTCTGCAGGTGTGGATTCACCTTATGCCCCTACAGCAGGCTCACCCCTACCCACCCTGCCCGATGCCCAGCAGCACAACACGGACTGAGACAGGATGCCCACGGGGACTGCTGCTCTGTCCGCATACACACAGCGGTGCTCTTCTCCCCTTAGCCACCCCCGCCCAACCCAACGGCAGAGACACAGAGACCAGGTCCCCTTGCAGATGGCTTTCCCATCTTCCTGCAAGTCATCTGCACACACACAGTTGGCAACACATAGCGTTTCCTTCTTTCAGAAACATTCCTCTTCTGGGGCTTCAGAAAGCTGGCAAGGCCACTAGCAGAGCTTTTGTTAATGCCCCAGCGGCTTGGCGAGCTCACAGCTGACCTTTCAGGAAGCCCACAGACGCTGGAGGAATCTTGAGTTTCTCCAAACTGCCGCTCCACCAGTGCCTTTGGACAGCCGTGCCTGTTTGCAGCTCTCCTGTAAGTCTGATTCTCATCGAGGCCCCTTGCTCCTATGACTGTGCTTGCAGAACAAGTAAACAGTCTCGGATGCCGCTGTCCCGGGGGAGCCCGCGGAAGCCTGTGAATGTTGATACAAGCTGGCCAGTCCTGGGCCCAGCTCACTTGTCCAGCTACCTGCCAGGTGGCTTTCACTGTGTTTAAAATACATTGCATTCCAAGCTGGTCCCCTCTGTGTATCACTCTACTGAGAAATCCTGCCTAGCGTGTTTGGGGATGTGTCCTAGCATTTAAAAAAAAATGAAAAGCTTCCTCTTAATTGGCACCCGAATATTGCTGTGGCTCAGTTACACATCCCAGGGCCCTCGTCCCGAGGCCGTGCTGCCCCTGACTCCGAGCCCCTCTGCAGCTCACCCTCGGCTTGTTTCCTGCAAACTTGATAAATACAAGCCCTTGGGACAGATGCAGAAGCAGAAGAGGGAGGGGAAAACCTGCGTCTGGGTCACCCTGTGAGCAGCGCGTTTTCATCAGGAGACAGCATGGAACTCTGTCTTGCAGTGCTCAAGGGCGTGCGTCAGTGTTTGCTGGGCTTGTGGCTCCTTTTTTGGCTGGATAAAGAAGTTGCTGTTTTTGTACTGCTTCTGTGGCTCTTCACAGACCTAAAGGATGTGACCGGAGCTGAGTGCTGATGACCAGGTTTTAAAAGAGAAAGAAAACTCTGGTGGGTCTCTCGGGATGGTCTCAGGTCACATTTTCAGTTTCCAACAGTGATGCACGGCCGGTCCAGACCGTGGTGAGCTTTGTTTGCCTCCCGGGTCCGCTTTTAGTGTCTCTCCTGTGTGTGTGAAAATCCAGGGCCCAGAGGAAGTGCAAGCGGGTCCTCCGTCTCTTGGTGGCGCTGTTGGCGACAGCAGCGCTGTGATTGGCATAGCAGGGGAGTTGTTTGAAACACCTTCCTGAGTAGTCCAGACTTGTCAATGAGTGCTTTTTTTCCTGTAAACAGTCTGACATATTTACTCGTCACTTTCAAACCGAAAGCATGAAAGGAAGGAGATGTTGTGGGGTCCGTTTAACTCGATAGAAAGCACAGTGGGATGGCCCCCGGCCCGGGCTCTTGACCCGCTCAGCACTGGCCCCACCTCCCTGGCCGAGGCACTTGGCCTTGCTGAGCTGGACTTCTCCTCCTCCTCATGACCAGGGTAAATTAGAACATGTTTAAAGCCACCCCCTTCCAAATTCTGTAACGCATTGTAATTGGAGAAGAAGGAAACTGCAAGGCTAAACTGTCATTTACAACTTTGCTACACATAGACCGTAGTCAGTTTTGTCTCCAGAACCTGAGGCTTTTGTATTTTTTAATTTTAATTTCATTGTTAATCCTTATTGTCTTTTTTTATTAAGATGTTGGAAAAGCAGGAGGTAGATTTGCCTCATCTATTATTGCAAAAATGTAACAATAAAGTTCCTCAAAATAAGATAATGTTCCTCATAGCTAACTCTTTACACATAAGAACGCATATAGGGATTTTACTGAAATCTATTTTTAACTCTTCTGTTTGTAGAGAAATTGTTTCAAGGATTTTGAGTCATAGGTCTAATTTATAGAGATCTCTAGAATTCGTATTGTAATTTTCCTACTTCTTTGATAAAAGAAAAATGAGTCAGATTATTTTAACTCCAAGATTAAAAAAAAAAAAAAAAAAAACTTGAAAGAAGACTATTAGTTATAACTAACTTGGTGGTTCTGGGAACAGACATCTAACTTGGTATTGTAAAGCAGAGGCTCCCACTGGGATGATAGTGGGTCCGGGTCAGTTGTTCATGGCATAAGCTTTTCACAGTGTGTGAACATTGGGAGGGTCTGGCTTGAAAATTCAGCCACTCTCAGGCTCTGGATGTTTATTAAAATAAATTTAGTCTTTCTTTGCTTAATATAAAATATTGGCAGGATTCAAAACCAACGCTAAATTGATTTTTCAGTCCCCAAAATTCAGAGCAGATCACTCTAATCATAATTTTTTTTTTTTTTTTTTTTGGAGACAGAGTCTTCCTCTGTCACCAGGCTGGAGTGCAGTGGCACGATCTCAGCTCACTGTACTCACTGTAACTTCCACCTCCCGGGTTCAAGCGATTCTTCTGCCTCAGCCTCTCGAGTAGCTGGGTCTATAGGTACCCGCCACCACACCCAGCTAATTTTTTGTATTTTTAGTAGAGACAGGGTTTCACCATGTTGGCCAGGATGGTCTCAATCTCTTGACCTCGTGATCGGCCCACCTCAGCCTCCCAAAGTGCCGGGATTACAGGCATGAGCCACCGGACCTGGCTCTAATCCTAATTTTATTTGAAGGTGGTTTATTATTTATTCATCATAGTTTCTATTTCCATACACCAAACAAAGCCTGGCATGTAGAAAACCATTGTAAATAACATTTTGGGCTGGGTGCAGTGGCTCACACCTATAATCCCAGCACTTTGGGAGGCCAAGGTGGAAGAATTGCTTGAGTGCAGGAGTCTGAGACCAACCCAGGCCACAAGAGACCCATCTTTACAGATAAACAAAATTAGCTGGGCATGGTGGTGCGTGCCTGTAGTGCCAGCTACTTGGGAGGCTGAGGCAGGGGGATCGTTTGAGCCCAGGAGCTTGAGGCTACAGTGAGCTGTGATTGCACTCTGCACTCCAGCCTGGGCAACAGCAAAGATCCCATCTTAAAAATAGATGAAGATAGCTGGGCACGGTGGCTCACACCTGTAATCTAGCACTTTGGGAGGCTGAGGCGGGTAGATCACAAGGTCAAGAAATCGAGACCATCCTGGCCAACATGGTGAAACCCCGACACTACTAAAAATACAAAAATTAGCTGGATGTGGTGGCACCTACCTGTAGTCCCAGCTACTCGGAAGCTGAGGCAGGAGAATCACTTGAACCAGGGAGGCGGAGGTTGCAGTGAGCCAAGATCGCGCCACTGCACTCCAGTCTGGTGACAGAATGAGACTCTCTCTCCAAAAAAATAATAAAGATGTGTTCCAGAGGCTTTTATTCAAAACACTATTTTTAAAGCATGGCATGGCAGCATATACACCTAAACACGCACGTGTAAGCGTGAGAGGCCCCGCTCTCCAAGATCAGAAGCTGGGAGGGGAAGGACCTTGATGTGCTCTGGAGACCAGAGGCGCCCAAGGGGATGGCAGGTGGAGGTTCTGTCCTCGCAACCCCTGGGGTTATGGTTCCAGCCAGAAAGTGAAGAGCTGTCGGGTCCTCGGCGTGGTGTGACCAGAGCTCTCATGCTCAGGCCTCCGCCGTAACTTGCTCTTTGCATCACGGGGCATCTCTCCTCTTGCCCAAACAAGCAGCTTTCTGGAAAGAGGAGTGGGGATGCCACTCAGCACCTTTAGCCCGTGTGTGGCCGATGGGGTCTTGAACTGACCACAAGTGGGAAAGGCAGAGAGTGTGCCAGAAAAACGCCTGCCCTGAGCACACAGTGTGCTGTGACTATAGGCTGAGCTCTGGGAGCCTGGATGTCCTCACGTCTCCACCCTGGATGGCGTAGTGGCTCTCTGCCCTGGGGACACAGTCGAATCACCTGAGGAGCTCTCACCCAGGCAGTGTGCTGAGCTGCCAGTCCCGAGACACCAACTCATAGATACAGGTTTCCCTGTGTCCCAGGTGGTTCTGATGGCAGCCAGGGTTGTCAGTCACTAAAGAGGCCAGCTGGGAGGTTCCTTCCAGGTTTGGGGACATCCATGTTTAGTGTGGTGAGGATTGTATTTCACCGTATAACGCACCACCAGGTCTTCTCACTGTGACCAGCAACCTGCCTCGAGAAGTGCGGGGATGGTGGGTTCTCTTTTGTGATTTACGGGCAGAGAGGAAATCCTTGCTAATAAATCTTTGATCACATGCGTGCAGCCTTTCCAAATCTCTTGGTGCCATTTCTGTGTAAAGTGTGTCACAGGTGCTTAGCAGCCTCCTTCCGAAATGATTCCTTGAAATTCAGGAGGCTTTGCTTTGAAGAGGACAGGCCACTTGAAGGCTTGCTTAATTTGCACAACAGCCCCAGGGAGAGATGGTCCTGAAATACAGGATCCTGGTGTTCCCTTGAAGCCTTGGCATTCAGGAGAGCTGGCCCAGGCCTGAGAGTCGGTGGGGGGACTGCAGCGGGCAGGCTGGATGCCTGTATACAGAGGCACCAGAGGAGGCTCTGGCACCGCGTGCCCTGGAAGGGGATGGTTCACTGACATCAGCCTTTCAATCTCGTGATCAAAGTTTTGCGAGGCGTTATGTTGGACCTGGAAGAGAAAAGCGTTAGGTTTCCCAAGAAAGGAACTGAAGCCGCCTTTTGACCAGGCCTCGACAGCAGCTGGCAGGCTACCAGGGAGAGGCCGAGTCTGCGGTTTAGGGGGTAACTGAGCTGGGAGTGGAGCCCACAGGGTGTGGATGTGCTGCTCCTGCCTCCTGGTCCCATGTTCATGGCCTGTCTTGCACACTCCCTGGAGGAAAGTCTTCAGGTCACCGAGACCTGTCCTTACGGCTTCTCACTCGCTGCTCCATCTCTCCCTTCAGAACCCTCTGGAACTCAGAGGCGGGTCATTTTCAGGGTTCAAGGTGCCATGTTGAAATAGATGCATTGGATTTCTGGGCTGCAGTATTGGCATCTCCTCGGTTAGAAGCCCGCTTCAGACACAGGTCACTGCTCCCCGGAAGCATCCCTCACCCCTCCCCTCGCGCGGCTGTGTCCATCTGGTGCTGTGGGCCCAGGGCAGCCCCTTCAGGGAGCTGCCGGCGTGGCGTGGTTCTGCTGACCACAGGCCATGGCCATGGCTCCAGCCCGTGAGCCTGGAGGACCTGAGGGCCCAGAACAGCCATGCTCGGGCCTTGCCTAGCCCACATCCCACTGAACTAGTCTTGGGAGATGAGCTTTTCTCGGTGTTTGAATTTTGCATTCACAGGGCGTGCTCACAGAACCCAGCAGGAGGAAGCAGGAGGTCCCTAGAAGTGAGGGAGTTCCAGATACCCTGGCATGGTGGATGCTGCTAGAAGTCAGTGTCCGTGTGCGGTGTGGGGTAGGAAGTGGGTGGAACTCAGACCACAGTGCTCCTGCCCAGAAAAGCAGACCACCCACTGGGGCACTGGCTTCTCTGTCCTGGTGGATCCGGGTGTGGCAGGGACGAGCATTCCTCCCATACTTAACCCTGATGTTTGGAAATCCTTCCCGGACGATGTCATTGTGAGACTCTCACGAGCCCGAGCCCGGCAGCCTCGGCACCTGGCTGACGGTGATTTGCTGGGAGTCGGAAATGCGGCTAAGTGGCTGACTTCACAGTAGTAGAAACTTAGCTCCACCCAAAAATTAGGTGCTTTTTTTTTTTGAGCAGGTTCCAGTAGGTCATTTTCTCCCTTTGGTTTTCTTTCGGATGTGTGTGTAACATGAACCAAAGCGGGACACAGGTGCGGTTACCGTGGGGTCCCATGTCAGCCTGAATTTCCTGCCGGGCTGACACACAGCCTGGCCCTCGTGTGAATGGGGTGGGAGGGTGCGGAGAGGCATGGAGGGCCGTGGTTGGTAGAAGGGCTTCCCTTCCCTCACCTGGTCCTATTGGTGAAAATGAAGGGCTCTTGTTCCAGGCCTGTCACCTTGGCACCCTTTAACAATGAATTCACTTCATTCTGTGATTTTAAAAGCTGACATATTTCATCCAAATGAACGTAACCCCATCTATTTGTCATCGAGGTAGAGCTTTCCTGGGGGGCCACATCTCAACAGGTCGCAGGTCTGGCCTTGCCCGGCGTTGGTGAGCCCCAGCTGGCTTGGACCATGCAGTTCATCTGTTAAAATCTGACCAGAAGTGGCCAGGCACGGTGGCTCACGCCTGTAATCCCAGCCCTTTGGGTGGCTGAGGTGGGTGAATCACGATGTCAGGAGTTCAAGACCAGCCTGGCCAAGATGGTGAAACCCCCGTCCCTACTAAAAATACAAAAAATTAGCCGGGTGTGGTGGCGGGTGCCTGTAATCCCAGCTACTCAGGAGGCTGAGGCAGAGAATTGCCTGAACCCAGGAGTTGGAGTTTGCGGTGAGCTGAGATGGCGCCACTGCACTCCAGCCTGGGCAACTGAGCGAGACTCAACATCTGGCCAGAAGTCCAGATGAGGGAAAGTTTCCACACAGACAGATGTAGGGGCAGTGAAGTGCATGGCCCTCTGTGAGAAGGATGTAAACAAGTCCTCCAGGCCCAGCTCCGGGGCTCTCTGGTAGTAGCTCCTGGCACAGAGGGACGCTCTGAGAACAGGGTTGCTGGGGACAGCCATGGTATCTGACCTGCAGGCCTCCATCACTCCATCGTGGCTATCTGCAACTTCAGCCTCTGCCCTGAAGCTGTGGGGAAAGCTGATCTGAATCGTCCACGAGAGCTTGGGGAGTGCCGAGGGGGCATGCAGGACTGTGGCCATCAGCGTCCCAAGCAGTGTGAACCCCTCGAGACTGCAGCACCCCTCCTCGTCCTCCATCCAACAGCTGGCTCCCGAGGGACCTCCTGCAGCCTCAGGGTGATGCCGGAGATCTTCGCCACCAATGTCTTTCTCATCTGCCCTCCCCAAAAAAGGTCAGTACAAACTAGGCCGAGGACACTTGGTCAGGTAGCAGACTTTGAAACTCGGGTGTCAAGAACTGTTCAGACCTGCATCTGGAAATCACACAAATTAAGTTGGTTCTTTGTGGCTCTCCCGCTCACCCAGGCTGTCTGGATGCACCCGGGTGCATGTTGCCACATTCCCCTGAAAACAGGTGCCAGCAGCTCTTGTGACTTAGCTGTGGGTGACAGGTGCTGAGCACGCGTCTGCAGCAGGGCCCCCAAGCAGCCCGCAAGCACTGTAGGCCGTACGCTCTGTGGTGCTTTCCTGTTAGGAGTCAACCTGTTCATTTTTTTTTTTTTTCCTGTTTTATAAAATGTACTCAAGTCACGTATAATTTCTACGCCACTCACAGGTTGTACAACTGCCATGCAAATGCATTTCAGATTTACTTTTTTTTTTTTACACACAGTGAACCTTTATTCCACGCCACGCCACGCCACGCCACCCCACCCCACCCCACCCCACTCCATTCCATTCCAGATACAGGGTCTCTGTGGCCCAGGCTGGAGTGCAGTGGTATGATCATAGCTCATTGCAGCCTCAAAACTCCTAGGCTCAAGCAATCCTCCCACCTCGGCCTCCCAAGTAGCTGGGACCACAGGCATGTGCCACCACCCACCCACACCTGGCTAATTTTTAAATTTTTTATAGAGATGGAATCTCACTGTTGCCCAGGCTGGTGTTGAACCCTTGACCTCAAGTGATCCTCCCACCTCAGCCTTCCTGAAGTGCTTGGATTACAGGTATAAGTCACTGTCCCTAGTCTGGATTCTTTTACAAGCCTATTTATGCAAAATTTAAAATCTCTATTGATCCTGTCAGTCCCTAGAATCTCAAAAAATTACCTTTTGACCTGTCAGGCAAATTGGTTTAAAACATTCAAAATGTCTTGGCCGGGCATAGTGGGTCACACCTGTAATCCCAGCACTTTGGGAGGCTGAGGCAGGCGGATCACATGGTCAGGAGATCGAGACCATCCTAGCTAACATGGTGAAACCCGGTCTCTACTAAAAATACAA
The DNA here is from genome assembly GCF_003255815.1 of Theropithecus gelada. Taxonomy (NCBI): domain Eukaryota; kingdom Metazoa; phylum Chordata; class Mammalia; order Primates; family Cercopithecidae; genus Theropithecus; species Theropithecus gelada. The sequence continues at coordinate 51,991,455 of NC_037670.1, read as the reverse complement.
AAACTTAGCCGGGCGAGGTGGGGGCGCCTGTAGTCCCAGCTGCTGGGAGGCTGAGGCAGGAGAATGGTGTAAACCCGGGAGGCGGAGCTTGCAGTGAGCCGAGATCCAGCCACTGCACTCCAGCCTGGGCGACAGAGCGAGACTCCATCTCAAAAAAAAAAAAAAAAAGATGTGATAAAGTGTAAAAATGCATGTTATAGCCACGGTGGTTAGTATTAACATGTTTTGTATATATGATTTTCATAAATCTATTAAAATTTGCCTTAAATTATACCTGTTTTCCTGGCGTGTTGTGTCCCTGCCTCCCCCACCAGCGCTGAGAAGTGGGGGCCCCTGAGTGTGGCGCCCACCCGCCCCTTTTTTTTTTTTTTTTCTTTTTGAGACGGAGTCTCCCTCTGTCTCCCAGGCTGGAGTGCGGTGGCGCGATCTCAGCTCACTGCAACCTCTGCCTTCCAGGTTCACGAGAATCTCCTGCCTCAGCCTCCTGAGCAGCTGGGACTACCGGCGTCCACCACCATGCCCGGCTAATTTTTTGTATTTTTAGTAGAGACTGGGTTTTACCGTGTTAGCCAGGATGGTCTCAATCTCCTGACCTTGTGATCCGCCCATCTCGGCCTCCCAAAGTGCTGGGATTACAGGCGTGACCCACCGCGCCTGGCCCACCTGCTGCTTTCAAACAGAGAATGTGGCAGCAGATTCTGCAAGCAGATTCTGTCGCATCCACAGGCTTCCAGGTGCGTTCCACCGCGGGGCAGGCGCCTTTCCGGAAGCAGAGGTCTCCTGGCGTCTTCCACCTGTCTGCAGTGCGCGGAAGGAGAGAGGTGAGCGCTCAGCACAGAGCCCGGCTCGGGCCTTAGACCGTGTCCGTCCTCTCCTGAGCTCTACTCTCCTTTGGCCTTTCCATCCCTCCCAGGCAGGGGCGTCCCCGGTTGCTCTTCCTCCCAGCATTGGCAGGAACCTCCCGCACCACCCAGTGTTTCTTCTTCGTTTTGCAGCTGCTGGTTGCCACCACCAGACAGACCTGTGGGCGTAAGGGACGCGCACAGGCAGCCAGCGATGGCAGCCCGCAGGGTCACACAGGAAACGTGCTGTAAGTGACATTCATATAAACAGAAATAACGGGCCGGGCGTGGTGACTCACACCTGTAATCCAGGCACTTCGTGAGACAGAGGCAGGAGGACTGCCTGAGCCCAGGAGTTCGAAACCAGCCTGGGCAACGTGGCGAAACCCTGTCTCTACCAAAAAAAAGTTTTTCATTAGCTGAGTGTAGAGACACACACCTGTAGTCCCAGCTACTTAGGAGGCTGAGGCAGGAGAGTCGCTTGAGCCCAGGCATTTGAGATAAGCCTGAGCAACATTGCAAGACCCCTGTATCTAAAATAAATACTTAATTTTTTTTTTTTAAAGGCTGGGCGCGGTGGCTCACACCTATAATCCCAGCACTTTGGGAAGCCGAGGTGGGTGTTTCACTTGAGGTCAGGAGTTCAAGACCAGCCTGGCCAATACTGTAAAACCACATCTCTACTAAAAATACAAAAATTACACAGGCATGGTGGCAGGCACCTGTAATCCCAGCTACTTGGGAGGCTGAGGCAGAAGAATCGTTTGAACCCAGAAGGCAGAGGTTGCAGTGAGCCAAGATCGCACTGCTGGGCTCCAGCCTGGGTGACAGAGACTCTGTCTCAATAAAAAAAAAAATTCAAAAAAAGAAATAATGATCCCCTCCAGCCCTCAGAACACACACTAGCCTTTCCTTTTTGTCACAGCGCATGAAAAGCATCCACTCTGACGTGGGGAGACATGGAAACGGGAAGTGAACGTTTGTGAAGTGACTCTCCGTTTGACAGGTGTTTTAAAAGCCTCCAGCAGTGACTAAGTGTTTGTGGATGGGCGTCCGTGTGGGTAAATGAACCGGTCCAAGTCAGCAGAGGAGCCGAGTCTCAGAGGGGAGCCGCGCCCTGCATGGAAAGCTCTGCAGCAATGCGTGGCAGTCCTGTCGGTAGGTTCCCGTGGGCTCCTTGCATTCTCAAATGCAAGGAATTGTTTATCTAATTCAATAGACACATTCCCTGTTTTCATTTAGACTTCAAGAATTTCATCCTCTTCCTTTAAGCCCTTTTTAAAATTTGGAGTTGAGGCCGGGCGTGGTGGCTGACACCTGTAATCCCAGCACTTTGGGAGGCCGAGGTGGGTGGATCAGGAGTTCGAGACCAGCCTGGCCAAGATGGTAAAACCCTGTCTCTACTAAAAATACAAAAATTAGCCGGGCGTCGTGTGGCTGGCTCCTGTAATCCCAGCTACTCGGGAGGCTGAGGCAGGAGAATCGCTTGAAACCGGAACGTGGAGGTTGCAGCGAGCCAAGATGGCACCGTTGTACTCCAGCTGAGCAACAAGAGCAAAACTCCATCTCAAAAAAAAAAAAAAAAAAATTGGGAGTTGATAGCATTTATTAATTTTGAGAATGAAAATGTAAAATGTAAGCATTATAGAAAACCTGAGTAACACTATTTATTTTGTACATCAAAGTTGTCCATCAATCATTGCAGTATAAAATGCTCCAGGTGTGTTTCCACGTGGACTGGACTCTTAAAAATAACCGTGTCATATGATCGAGCGGTGATTAAAGCTCACGTAATTAGGGCTAATTCGTTCCCATCGGGAGAGGCTATTGTGGGACTTGTACCTCGGGCCAAGGGATGCCCTGGGCTCTGTTGTTGGGGCAGAGGAGGGAGCTCTGCTGTGCGCGCTCTCCTTTGCCCTCTTTAGGCATTGCTCCTGCTCGGGGGTCCGTGACAGACATCAGGTTGTACCATCAGCCCCACGCGAAACTGCCTCCATGTGATGCAGGCGGGAAGGCGGCTAGAGGATGGCAGGAATGAAGAGGAGACACCCCCCTTCCGGCAGGGGGTCCCTGCAAGCCCCAGGAGGCCGCCTGGAGTTGGGTTGGCAGCCGGCACAGCTGCTGCCCCCACCCTGCCCATTCGGTAAAGGTCTCGAGCCCTCACAAGGGGGCGCCCAAGAGGATGGCCACCACCCACCCAGAGGGCACAGGTCAAATGTGGTGGAAGTTTGATCTCACTTCAGATTTTTTAAAAAAAAAAAAATCGCCTGTTCTTGCAGCTTCCCTCCCTCTTTCCTTCCTGCTCTCCTGTACATCTGCCTGTGTTAAGCGACCCTGAGAAAAGCGTGTTCTCTGCCTCTTCCAACCCGGTCCATTTCCTGTGGTTTCTGTGACTCGCCTGTTCCCAGGGGCCTCCCCAAGGTGGGCAGAGCACAGGGAGAAGAAGTCGCTGAGCACCGGACGCAGCTCGGCCCTGGCCTGCCCGCTTCTCCCTGACCACAAGACCAAGCCCGGCTGCACAAGCCCCATCCTGTTAGAAGGGGCAGTGGCGCTCCTACGTGAGAAAGCGTTGGAAGAAACAGTGAAAAATTCACTGCCTTCGGCTGCTGAAAGTCTGACCGCAGGGGGCGGGATGTCGGCTTCAGACTGGTTCCCACGCTGCCCCCAGGAGCCGTCAGCCACGCTCATCACCTTTGTCCACGTGCCAGGCGAGTGGGCGCCCGCAGGTGCCACCAGCGTGCAAGAGTCAGGGCTGAAAAACGCGTCCCAATTCATTCCCGCCGGTCACAGACCACCAAAGGAGGCCCGTGAAATAGACTCACAAAGCTTGGTGAGGGCCCTTGAACCGAAGATGGTCTTAGACTAGCCGGGGACACACACGTGTTGGCCTTTGCTGAGAAATTACGTTTCAGTCATACTGGATCCAGAAAACCAGGCACACTGTGGCGGGCAGAGCACCCTGCCTGAGAGAGAAGATGCACACTGGGCCCATAGTCAGCAGAGCCAGAGCTCTCGGCAGCAGAGGAACACCACGTTGGAGCCAGGTTACTCCGGGACTGGCTCAGTTTCCATGTAACGGAAGTGCGTTCAAAGCCTGGGGAGCCTCAGTGGTGGAATCTGGCGGGTGTTGTCTCTGGTTAATCTCGCGAGAGCTCGGGCGCCTCCGAGAGAGGGCGGGAGGTTAGTCGGGCCTGGCTGCCGTGGACACTCCGGGAGGGCCGTTCCCGCGCAGCCGGGGAAGGTGGGGGCCCGCCATGTTTGCTCGGCTCCAGTGAAAATTTGGATTGCCTCATCATCGTCACGGGAACACTGCAGCGGGGAGAGAGTTAGACTGAACGCGCGGTGACCTCAGGATGCTTCTTGGAAATTGCTTTTTAAAATAAACCCTCGCCATCAGCCTGTTTTCATTTGCCTCCCTACCCAAGAAGCCGAGTTCAAAAATAAACCTCCGTTCTTCCGGGTTCTCATTCATCAAGGTGCCGCTGTACGATGTCAGAAAAGGGAAGGCTCCGGCGGCCTTCTCCACCGGTGATTTGCATCTGTTTTGAACAGCGTTCGCAGGCCGCGGCTCTTCACAGTCAAGCAGGAAGCGTTTCCTAGATTACCCTGCGGTGTTTATCTTCGACGGCCTGGCGTTCCAAGAACCATCAATATGCTGTTTCCTTGGGTTTCCTTGAAACTGGGCACCTCTGTGTGCCGTTGTCCCCACAGGGATCACGGCTAGATTTCAGCTCTGGTGCAGCCTGCGTGCGGGGTGAGCTCCAGAGAGCCGCTCCCTGGGGCCTCTCCCAGGACGGCAGCCAGGTCCCCGCGAGTCTGTCGCCCTTTCTGGAGCTGCAAAGCCGGCCTAGAGGACGGGCCCTCATTTGCTCCCAGCACACACAGGCAGGCCCAGGTCAGGTCTGAGAGCCCCATCGCGAAGCCTTGATTCTGTCTTCACGGGGATAAAAATATTCCTGTCCGGGCCTCACCCTCCTTTAATAAACAAATCAGTGAAGCCCCAGCAACCCCGGGGGTGTTTTCATTGGCACCTCACCTAAGAGTGCCGGCCACCCACCCAGGCCGCTCCCCAGAGTGGGAAGGAGCTGCCAGGGCCAGAAAGCCTCCTGGTAATCAGAACCGAGGGGCATGGGTGCTGGTGTGGGGGCTGCTCAGGAATCAGGGTGCAGGCCTCCCAAGTCCGTGCACCTTCTTACTCTTCCTGCTCAGACCTCCAAGGTTGCTTTCCTAAGAAAGCCGCACAACAGCAGGAGAACTGAGGGTTCAAGCAAGAATAGACCGCGTCTGAACATCAACTCTTCTGCTTCTGAGGCTCCAGCCCTTCCCAGTCCCATCTTGGTGGCCACAGCCATGCAGTGGGGACGCAGCCATCTGCCTTACAGGTCATTTCGAGACTCGAGGATGATGATGAGAAAAATTCCATTACGTAGGAGAGACCCCTTCAGAAGTGGAGTTGAGCCACCAGGGAAGGTTTGCCTGTCCAGGTGGACTTGGGCAGGGCAGCCGGTCCCTCCCTTCCAAGACCTAGCTGACCCTGCCCATTGGGTCTGCAGAACAGCTCCCTTGGCACCATATGGAGACCCTCTATGTGTGGGTGTGTCCCTGGAATGTTCTAGCCTCCCCTTTGAACTTGGTAGGATCTAAATCTGGACACCCAGCTTTATCACTCGTGCTTGACTAAGCCATTTTATGTTTAAGGCTTTTGGAGATTTCATCAGGGAAAGGTCTGAAGCAGATGTCCCATGGGACAATATGAACAGGTCGGCATCCCTCCCCCCTCACCCATGCTCTGGAAATGGGGGTGGGGGCAGAGCTCCACTCACTGTCCTGTGCCCTCAGGGTTCACACCATGGACTGGAGTCGGGATGCTGCTTCTCCCCTCTCTTCCATCTGACAATGAGTTTGGGCTTTGGGGAGGAAGAGACAGAACATGAGATTTCGGAAAGGACTGCTGGGCTGCCTGAAGAGAGATTTGCCTCCAAGAGGGGACACTGCTCCTCACCCCTTCATCAAAGCATGGCTGTGACGTGAGAGTGTGTATTCTAGCTACTTCAGAAGGCAAGTGTTAGCTTCCCCAGCCTCATCGCGCACACACAGCAATACAGATAACGTCTGTCATGACCTGAAAATATTTTTAGCTCCATGAGGCCCCGCTGACTTGACCTGCCAAGATGGGTGAGGCTCTCAGAAGAGAGGTCATCGTCAAGCTGGAAGACCCATCCTTGTGAATTCAGGGGCTTCTGACAGATAAGGAGACAAGAAAGCAATTAAGTGGACTCTGCACATTTTTTAAAACTGAAAGAACCATGGCCCTGTGTTTCTTGGAAACCATCATCTCTAAATTTAATCTCAGTTCAACTTTTGCAGTGCTTAAGGAGTTTAGAAAGATTCGTGAGCTGTGACCTTCCTCGAGAAGGCAGCCCTCATTATCTCTCTGCTGCCTTAGCATCTTTCCTGCTGACTGTCCCAAGTTACCCTTCACCGCAGCACAGACAGAACCTGGGGCTAGCACAGGGGAGAGGAGGGAAACCAATTTCTCTTCCTCAAAGTTGCATTTCAAAACCGTCCTCCCAACAGCTGTCTTAAAAAATGTCACTCACATCTGCAACTAGGTAAAGGCTGTGGATAAAAGGGTTTTTTTTAGTGGTTTGCTCCTGCCTTCAAAATGCTTTTTTGGGACATGCATCACAGTTGAGGGTCAAAGGACATGGGTACAGAGAGACAGTGCGGAGGCTTTGGCCATAACCCCAACGCACTCCCACCCTCAGCCTGAGCCAGGCTGTTCTATTTTTATCACCTCTGTTTAATCTCATATCACTCCAGCGGTTAACCTTTTGCAGAAGATGAAATCGGAAAACAGGTCAGGTCGTCTAGCAGGTGCACCAGCCAAATCCCCACAGCGAACGCCGAGTGGGGCTGACTGTTCATGAATGGCCACAGCGATATTCTGTTGCCTCACATTCCCTGCCACAGCCTCTCCCCATGAACCTGGGGTGGGTTCCTTGTCACTGCCTCAGTAGAGTGCAGGAAAGGTGACACTCTGTGACGTGAGGCCGAGTTATGAAACACCACAGAGCTTCCATCCGTCCCTCAGAATGTCCACCTTAGGAGGGCAACCGCCATATTGTGAGGAAGCCCAGGTCACTTTCTGAAAGGCCTGGCTCTTTGTCGCCCCTCTTCGTTCTGTCACAGCTACCTCCCAGGTCACTGTCATGCCCCTTAGAAGCTATGCAAAAGAGAGGGTTATGGATGAAGGTCCTAATGCTACTTCTGAGCTGCATCTTTGCTTCTCTGAAGTCAACACCTACTTGTCCCTTTGCATTTTCTGAGACTGGGACCAGGAGCCTGCTGTCTGGCTCTGGCTGTCTGCCCTGCTTGTCCGGCTTCCTCACAATATGGCAGCTGCCTTCCTAAGAAGATGCCTCTCCTCCATGGAGAGCCTCACGTGGGCAGGAACCAAGGCCTGACATTCCCAGCCAGCTTCCTCTTGGCAGCCACGTGAACAAACCCTCCAGTTGAACCACAGAGGCAAACCGTCTCCACCAAGCTCTGCCCAAGTTACAGATTCATGAGCTAGACTGTTGTGATTTAAGCCACTAAGTCTTGGGTGGTTTGTTTGCAGCAACAGCCACCAGGCTCCAGCTTTCACCTTCTGTTACTGCAGTGCGCTCGGCCGGCACCTTCCATTGGCCACTTTCTGAAAGGCCTGGCTCTTCATCTTCCCTCCCAGGTCAGCGTCATGCCTCTTTGAAGCTACGCAAAAGAGAACGGGACGGATGAAGATCCTAATGCTGCTTTTGAGCTGCATCTTTGCTTCTCTGAAGTCAACACGTACTAGTCGTTTTGCATTTTCTGGGGCCGGGACCGGGAGCCTGCAGTCGGCCTCCACCAATGTCAGATTCACAAGGAAGCCTCAGTCCCCTCCCCTGCATAGCCCTTCCAGTTTTAGTTTTATATTTTGGATTGTTTTTCTTAGAAGCCCTCCATAACTGTATGAGCCACCCACCCACAAAAGGTCCAAGCTGCCCTGTTCTTGCCTCTTTCCAGATGAGAGAGCATGAGTGGTGACCCCGCCCTCGTCGCTCCGAAGGGATTCCACTGTCAGAACCGGAAGTCTCTGTCCCTGGGACTCTCCACTGCAGGCTGAGGGGGACGTTTGACAATAAAAGGGTCGATTCATCAGGAAGACACAACAATCAAATGTGCATGGACATAAAGGAGCTTCAAAATGCAGGAAGCAAAATTCGGCAAAATTGAAGGGAGACAGATAAAATGCCCAGCCATGGCAATAACACCCCTCTCTCAGCAACTGATCGAACTAGACCAAAAAAAAAAAGATCATCTGATCACCACCTCCACCTACTTGGTGGTACTGACAGTGCAGCCGCCTTTGCCAAGAAACTGTCCCAAAAACATCACCGCAGTTTATTTTCCCCACAGTGAGCAGCAGCTGCCTCAGGAATAAGGGGGCCTCTGCCCTCAGTGCATGTCAGACACCCTCAACTCCTGCAGCCTCTGTCAGAAGAGATGGCAAACCCCAGAACTTGCATGGAGAGCCCCGGTGAAGCCCGTCAGGATCAGAATGCTACTAGCGCCACAGAACTGGGCACTTTGTGTGTGCATGGGGTTGACGCTTGAGATAGAGGCAAAACCCCGTCGCTTCCCCTTTGTGGAGGAGACTCAGCCTTGGAAGCTGGGTTGCAGCGTGGAACCCGTGTGCCCCCAGGGTCACTCCTCATCTGAGCTGGCCTCTCCAGCTCTGGCTATAAATAACTAAAGGGCAGGCCTGCAGCCTGGAAGGAGACAGGACGCACGCTGCTTCCTTCTGCCTCTGTGGGCGAGGGGGCTCTGTCCCAACCCCAGCACAGTCCGGGTTGTACTCCATGAGAAGTGTCCAGGAGCAGAGAGACTTCTCCATGTGTGCAGGCCCCTGGGAGCAGCTGGCTGGGACACAGGAGTTGAAGGAGGCGCCTGAAGACAAGTGGTCCGTGGCTTTTCCAAAGAACCTTTCCTTTTTATTCCTGAGACAGTCTTGCTGTGGTGCCCAGACTGCAGTACAGTGGCATGATCACATCTTACTGCAGCCTCGACCTCCTAGGCTCAAGCAATCCTCCCACCTCAGCCTCCTGAATATCTGGGACCACAGGCATGAACCACTGCATCCAGCTCATTTTTAAATTTTTCTTTTGTAGAGGCAGAGCCTCACCATGTTACCCAATCTGGTCTCAAACTCCTGGCCTCAGGCGATCCCCCCGCCTTGGCCTCCCAAAGGGATGGGATGACAGGCCTGAGCCACCACCCAGCCAGGCCCTTCCTCTTAATCCCTGGCAGGTCAGTAGTGGCCTCAGCTACTGGACAGCGCTGGCCAGCCAGCATCCTAGGGAAGGAGACGCAGGGTAGCCCCTGCTGTGCTAACTCTCTTCCCCATCCCAGGGGCAGGGGGCCGACTCTGCTCTGGAGAGTTTTCGGACACTCAGCTTCCTCCTGAGGGAGAAGAACTTGTCCCCCAGCACCTTGCGCAGCCCCACACTGTCATTGCTGCTGGGTGGGTCCTGCCTGATGGCCGGGAGCTGGCCCGTGAACATCTCCCAGCGGTCGAGGGCATCCACAGCTCTGTCCACCTGTGCCAGCTCCTCCTCCGCCACTTCCCGCTGCAGGGCCTGGATGCACATGGCCAGCCACCGTTCATGCTCCTTGATAGCCTCCGCCGGGCCCCCAAGTGCCGGCGGAGCCTCTGAGGCCACCAGGGAGCTCAGCCCTTCCTCTGGCTCCACCTCTGGCCCCGAGGAGAAGGCGTGACTGCAGGCTTCAGGGGTGAGGGGCTCAGACACGCTGGTGCCGGGCTCCGAGTCACTCTCGCAGCACATGCCCGAGTCAGCGCTGGCGGGCGGGGTGTCCTCCCACACCGACGGCTCCCCCGCCTCCTGGCTGGGCCATGTCCCCGCCACCGCCTGAGTCCAGGTGTAGAGTCTCTAAGAGGGAGAAACACAGGCTGAGTTTGCTCCCTGCCAGCCCTCGTCTAGCCAGGGAACTGCCAGGAGACCCAGCTCCTTACCTAAGGGGATCCCACCGTCCTCAGTTACCCAGGGGCAGGAGTCAGGCTGGTGGCGTGAGGGCTCTTCTGACCAGCAGCCTTTGAGGACTCACGTCCAGGCTGTGCCGGAGTCGGAGGTACCCACCCCCAAGAGCCCACCATTCAGGAACTTCATAAGCTACTTGTTATCCACAGTTAAAGAATAGAGCACTTACAGTTTGTTTTGGTTTTTTTGAGCCTGTCACCCAGGCTGGAGTGTAGTGCTGTGACCTCGGCTTACTGCAACCTCCACCTCCCAGGTTCAAGCAATTCTCCTGCCTCAGCCTCCTGAGTAATGGGAATTACAGGTTCCCACCACCACACCCGGCTATTTTTTATAGTTGGCCAGGCTAGTCTCAAACTCCTGACCTCAGGTGACCCACCCACCTCGGCCTCCCAAAGTGCTGGGATTACAGGCATGAGCCACAGCATGCACCCAGAAAGTATACATAATTAAATAAAATTTTAAATTTTAAAGCAAAGGTCCGGGCATGGTGACTCACATTTGTAATCCCAGCACAGGGAGGCAGAGGCAGGAGGATCACTTGAACCCAGGAGTTCAAGACCAGCCTGGGCAACATAGTGAGATGATAAGGGGAAAAAATAGAAAAAAAAGCAAAAGGAATACTTGAAACTCACTTCCTAAATGTTTTCTACATCTCACTCTTACCTCTGCTCTCAAGGTTATTCTCCTCTCCTGCATCTGTACAGGGGACATGCAGTTTAACAAGCCCCCACTGCACACCTCTTCCCAACTCAGCACTCACTGATATCCCATTGGGACCTGACATCAGCCATAGTGGGACTGTTTACACCACAGGAAGTGGCAGAGACCACAAGTCCGGTTTTCTTTGAGAACATTCCGCTGATTGCTTTCAGTGGACAGCAGTGACCTTTTCTGGCCAGGCCCTTGGTCGGCTCTCCAGCACCAGCCAGAGCCCTGGGACAGCAGGTGACCTCACATCCGCACCACTCCCCTCCCTACAACAGCAAGGAGGGCCAGGCCACCCTGGAGTGCCTTTGCCTTGGTGCTTTTCCCTCCACAGCCACGGGCGATGGTGCTCGTGGAAGGGAGAGCTCTGGGCAGAAGGAGGAGCTACACCCTCCAGCTCCAATCCAGGCTATGCCAGGTCAGCACATGTAGGGAGGGGCACACACATTATAAAAGGTCATGTCAGATGGTTGCACAAGACCCCAAGTGAAGGCATCAAATGAGAGCTCTCAACCCTTTCTGCAGACCAAGCTGCCCTTCTGCCTGTTACACAGCTTCACCAGGGTACTAAGAGCTGCCCCTCGATAGGGCACAGCTGGCAGCAGCAACCTTTACAAGGCGTCATCAGGTGCCAACTGGCCATCATGCCACCTGCACCCTTAGGAGATGCTCCTACCCTCAGCCGTGGCTGCGCCTGGGCTCCCCCCAAGTCATAGGCTCCTCTCAGCCTTCCACTTGGGAAGGCTGCTTCCTCTGTGCCCCCTTCACCTTCCCTTTACTGCCAGAGTCTTCGAAGAAGATCCCTACAGAGAGATTCCAGCACTGTGAGCTGGAAATGCCCCAGCCTCTAGTTCAGCAGTGTCACCCAGGAGCCCTGCGCGTACCGCTCCTCACTCTGCCCCAGAAGGAAGGCGGGCACGGCCGGGCCCTGCAGGGGGTTCTGACAAGCTGAGTCTGGGAACTACACTCCCACCTGCCTCCACGGCCTGGACCCAGCACCAAAAGGAGGAGGATGCAGGGGCTTCCCAGCGCAGTTTCATTGACTGCTCTTGTGCTTGTGCACAGTGCGCACCTGATAACTGGTTTTCATCCAAAGGTGGGTTTAAAGAAAAATTACCACCATCTGCCTTTGCACCCAGAACTCAGAGTACAACTTCCGAGCCTGCAAACAAATCTTCCCCCATGAATACAGACAAGCCATTTGCTCAGCAGCCCCACCCCGGGTGACAGCAGAGGGAGTTAGGAATGGAGGCCACCTCCAACACAGCCTTGTTCTGTCAGCTCCCACCTCCTCCCAAGGAGCCTGTGCCTCCTCTGAGCAGCAGTGACCCAAGTGTTGGTGGCGGGAAAGAAAAGAGCAAGTTACCCTGGGAAGACCGTGCCACCCACCGGCTGCACCAGGAAGGCCCCATGCCGCTGCAACCTCCTGGCCGCAGCCGCCACATGCGGGCACTGGCAGGACTCGACCTACCGCCGGTGAGATCCGGATGGAGCTCAACCCCAATGCAGGTCCCGGGGCTCTGCACTGCCTGGAACCCGGCAGTTTGACAAAGCGTGTGCGCAGTCCTCGTGCCCTGCGTGGTCTCCAGGTGGCGCTCGCGGGGCCTCCAGAGCACAGGTCCCAGCAGCCGGGCAGCGCAACTCGGGCAGCGCAACTCGGCAACTCACCTGGTACCTCTCGATGAGCCTGAAGCCCAGGATGTGCTGCAGCTTTCGCAGACAGATGGGACAGAGGTCCAGGGGCCGCCGCAGGGCCTCATCCAGGCTGAGCGCACCCTGCATGAGGCAGCGGAGCCAGCGGCAGTTCCCCAGGCCCAGAAGGTGGCAGAGCTCGTGGCACGTGACCTGGGGGGAAGGCCACCAAGCACCTTGCCTCACCGCCTTGCCCCCGTATCCGGCAGATCCCCAGGCAGCCCCAGCAGGGCCAAAATGAGGACCTGGGTGAGGCTGGATGGCCTGGAAGTGGTCCGGGCGCCCTCCCCCTGCCCCAGGCGGCACAGGCGTCAGCCCGCATCTCTGGCAGGGCTGCATTCAGGGCCCCAGGGGAAAGTTGAGTCAGGATGCGCCGCCCTGGGGAGGCCACACAGGATCGGGGCTTGGGGCTCTAATCCCTACCCTGCTTCTTCATAGCTGTGTGGCCTTGGTTTCCTCATTCCGTGAAGTTAGGGGTCCACCCGCTTCACAGTGAGGATGGGGCGGTGTAACAGACTGACGCAGCGCAGGCTCAGCCAGCACCCTCCCGTCCCCTCTTCCCAGTCCCAGAGCCCCCACCCACCTTGCAGCACTGAACCATCCCCAGGGCACTGAAGCACAGGGCCCAGCCTCTGTCCTGCAGGGGGGCCTCAGGGCCATCTGCTGCTGCCTCCACCAAGGCTGGATCAGGGGCGCTGGGCCCCGACTTCGGGAATTCCCCCGAGAACCGGGCGAAGCTGCAGACGCCCACTTCTGGAGAGAGATGGTGAGAAGGGCACGCTCAGGGGTCAGCCTTGGCTCTAGGGGGCCCACCATCAAACCCACCTCATGCTCCCGTGTAAGCCGGCCATGGCCTAACAATACATAGGTCCTGGGAGGCCCTGTCCTGCCCACATGAAGATGGGCCCTGGGGCAGAGGCCACGGCTGAGGATCAGCCCCTACGCCACCCCTCAGGAGGAGCTGGAAGGGGCCGCCTATTCCCATGTGTGGGTGTTCACTTCCACCACGAGGGTGCCCTGCAGCCCCGGGGGCCACGGCCCCATGCTAGGCTGCCCCCCAGGCAGAGCTGCCAGGGCCCCAGCTCACCGTGCCCTGGAAGGAACTTGCTGAAGGTGAAGCTCCAGGCCTCGTGGGGGTACAGGTCGGACAGCGTGAGGCCCAGCACACACAGCGCGTCCCCTGGCTTGTTGTTCTTCAAGAAGGACAGGATGCCGTCTGCGGGGAGAGGGCCAGGGGATGGGGTCAGGAGGCAGCCAGGGACTCCTATCTGCCGAGCTCAGGCTCGCACACCCTGTCATCCTCTTCCTGTGCCTGGGCCCCTTCCCAAGTCAGGTGTGGGCCACCTGCGTTTGGTCTGACCTGAAGGCACACAGTACTGCATGATGGGGAGTGAGGGCCGGGGCCATTGGAGATCAGGACAGGGTAAGTCTGAGAGGCCATGGACAGCCCGGTGGGGGTGCTGGAGAGACAGCCCGGCCGACAAGACTGGCGCTTGCAGCCCTGGGAAGGAGAAGCTGCCCCAGCAGCTGAGCAACAGCCCCAGAGATGTCCACATCCCAGCCCTGGGACCCGGGAGTCCCCACAGCAAAAGGGACTGCAGATGATTAAAGATCATGAATTGGGGGAGGGGCGGTATTCTGCATCAGCCAGGTGAGCCTGATGCCATCACAAGAACCCTCGCTAAGGCCGGGCGTATTGGCTCACACCTGTGACCTCAGCGCTTCCGGAGGCCAAGGTGGGTGGATCACCTGAGGTCAGGAGTTTGAGACCAGCCTGGCCAACATGACAAAACCCCATCCCTACTAAAAATATAAAATGAGCTGGGCATGGTGGTGCATGCCTGTAATCGCAACAACTCAGGAGACTGAGACAGGAGAATCACTTGAACCCAGGAGGTAGAGGTGGCAATGAGCTGAGATCGCACCACTGCGCTCCAGCCTGGGCAACAGAGCGAGACTCCATCTCAAAATTGAAAAAAAAAAAAAAAAAAAAACCCCTTCGTTAGAGGCAGCAGGGGGTCTGAGTGAGAGCACAGGGCCTGAGGGTGCTGCAGGGCTGGCTCGGAGGAAGGGCTGTGAGCCAAGGATGCGAGTGCCTCTAAAAGCTGGAAAGGGCTAGAAATGGATTCTCCCCGGAACCTCCGGAAGGAACCAGCGCAGCCGACCCTTGACTTTAGCCCAGAGAGGCTCCTGACCTGCAGAGCTGTAAGACCACAGTGGGTCATCCAAGCTAGCAAGTTGTATAACTTGTTAGCATGGTTCCCAGGAGCGTGCGTGTGGACAGATACAGGAGAGGCCCAGCGGCTGAACCTGGGCACGATGACGTCAAAGCCGGGAAACCAGGAGCCCAAGGAGGGAAGGAAGGAGGCAGAGCAGCCACTGCGGGCCCAGGAAACCTGGAGAGGGTCTCAGAGTTAATGCAGAGAGGAGGGTTTGGGGCATAGAGGCATGCGGGGGAGAAAAGTGTTTTCCAAGGAGTTCTACCATTAAAAGGAACAGATTGCCAAGGAGGTGTGTGTGTGTGTTTTGAGACGGAGTCTCGCTCTGTTGCCCAGGCTGCAGTGCAATGGCGCAACCTCCGCCTCCTGAGTTCAAGCGATTCTCATGCCTCAGCCTCCTGAGTAGGGGGGATTATAGGTGCGCGCCACCACACCCTGCTAATTTTTGTATTTTTAGTAGAGATGGGGTTTGTCATGTTGGTCAGGCTGGTCTCAAATTCCTGACTTCGTGATCCATCTGCCTCACTTCCCAAAGTGCTGGGATTACAGGTGTGAGCCACCGCACCCGGCCCTGTGTTTCTGAGACAACATCCCACTCTGTCACCCAGGCTGGAGCGCAGTGACACAATCACAACTCACACTGCAGTCTTGACCTCCTGGGCTCAAGCGATCTTCCTGCCTCAGACTCCTGAGCAGCTGGGATGACAGGCATGAGCCACTGCGCCCCACCCAAAAAGGTTTAAATTATGAGTTTTCGGTTTAAATTATGAATTTTTTACATTGCCTTTCGTATTAACTTTTCAATTCCGATATGTATTTTCCATTTACTGCACATCTCATTTCAGACCAGCTACATTTTTTGTGTTCAGAGCCACAGGGGGCCAGTGGCTACTATCTTGGACAATGCGGGTCTAGGGTATGACCTTGGGAAATGAGTGACGGGTCTTGGAGGAGAGGCCAAGGAACTTTTGCTAACAAGGTGATGATGATTGATTGACAATGCCAACAAGGTGATGATGACAGTGATGATTGTTGTTAACCAAGTTATGTCCCACCAAAAGATGGGTGGAAGTCCTAACCCCCAGGACCTATCATTGTTTGGAAACAGGATCTGTGCAGATATAATCTAGTTAAGATGAGGTCATTAAGGAGACCCAATGACTGGAGTCTTAGAAGAGACTCAGAGGCACATGGTGTAAAACTCACATGAAGTCAAAGGCCGAGATTGGAGTTGTACAGCTGCAAGCCACGGAGGGCCGAGCATTGCCAGCAGCCTCCAGAATCTGGAGGCAGCCAGGGAGGACCCTCCACAGAGCCTTCCGAGGCCGCATGGCTCTGCCAAAACTTTGGTTTCAGAACCGCGGTCTCCAGCAATGTGAGACAAGAAATGTCCCTAAGCCACCCCAGTTTGTGGTACTTTGTTACGGCAGTCCCAGGAACCCAATACAGTGATCCAAAGCATGCTACTCTCTGGGCAAGATGGCAGGACCCCATCTTTACAACAATACAAATAGCCAGGTGTGGTGGCACGTGCCTGTGGTCCCAGCTACTCGGGAGGCTGAGGCGGGAGGATCGTGTAAGCCCAGGAGTTCAAGGCTGCAGGGAGCTATGATTACACCACTGCGTTTGAGCCTGGGCGACAAAGCAAGACCCCATCTCTAAAAAAAAACAAAGAAAAATTAAAAACCAGGCTGAGCTGACCATACAAATGCAACCCGGCATACCCTCTGAGTTCCACCTGCTTTTGAACCTTCCCGGGTGCACGTCCTTTCCCCCCAGTTTTTTTCCCCGAGGGGCTCCCCTGTGCACCTTCTGAAGTGCGGGGCTGGGGGAAACAGCAGTTCGTTCACTAAGCGGAGCAGGTGAAAAGCCCTGCAGTGACCCTTGTGGGACTCACTGCTATCTCTGAGCTGCCACAGTCCTGTCACAGACAGGACGGAGGCCGTAACAGGTGAGGTGCACTGCATACAGCGTGGGGGAGGTGGAGAGAGCTGAGGTTGCAGAGGCCGAGCCTGAGAGGCCCAGGGTCCCCAGCTCTGTTTTAGGGCCAGGGCCAAGGCAGGCCACACTGCCCCCAGACCTCACTCTAGGACCTCAGGGGCGGGGGAAGCCCATGGAGTGTCGGCTGCACCCAGAAAGCAGGCTGGGACACAGAAAAGAAACGTACCACTCAGGCGATGGCACCCCAGCCCAGCCAGGGGATCCCTGTCAACCCCCAAATCTCAACAGTGGCTGCTCCCTGTAATGGTACACTAGGGAATTTAGACAACCCTCCTGCCAAAAGATGGTCAGACGGGCAGAGAGAATGACAACAGCTGCTTCAAACACGCAAGATGGGGAGGAGTGGGTTACGGAGGAAGCCTCGGCAACGGTACGGGGTAGACAGCTGCCCTTTATATGACGACGGTGATGGCTACGTGATGTACACATCTGTCAAGACTTCAGAACCGTACACTAAAAAGGATGAATTTTACTATCTAAATTACACCTCAACAACCAAGGCAGAGACCTAATGAGAAAAACGGGGAGGATTCGAGCTCAAACAGATGAAGCTGGACTGTTTCTGGGGTGGGGGAGTGGACAGAATGACCCTAATGACATGCCTTCTACCCTGGGGTTTGTTGATTTTTTTTTAGATGATGGGGTCTTGCTCTGTCACCCAGGATAGAGGACAGTACAGTAGCTCACTACAGTTTCAAACTCTCAGCCTCCCAAGTAGCTGGGACTATAGGTATATGCCACCACTGCCGGCTATTTTTATATTTTTTGCATAGACAGGGTCTGGCTTAGTTGCCCAGGCTGGTCTTGAACACCTGCCATCAAGCTATCCTCCCACCTCAGCCTCCCAAAGTACTGGGATTGCAGGTGTGAGCCACCATGTCCAGCCTCAATATATGGGTTTAAGAGTACCTTAGATGAGGCCAGGCGCGGTGACTCACACCTGTAATCCCAGCACTTTGGGAGGCCAAGGCAGGCGGATCACGAGGTCAGGAGATCGAGACCATCCTGGCTAACACAGTGAAACCCCGTCTCTACTGAAAATATAAAAAAAATTAGCCAGGCGTGGTGGCAGGTGCCTGTAGTCCCAGCTACTCGGGAGGCCGAGGCAGGAGAGTGGCATGAACCCGGGAGGCAGAGCTTGCAGTGAGCCAAGATCATGCCACTGCACTCCAGCCTGGGCAACAGAGTGAGACTCTGTCTCAAAACCAACCAACAAACAAAAAAACCTTAGATGTGACTCCAGAGAGAGTAAGCCGAAGGATGAGAATAAATTCAGATTAAAGCATGAATGATCAAAAAAGATATAGAGAAGAGAGTAAGATGGATTAATATACATTCAACTGGAGTCATAAGAGAAGAGAATGGGGCAGAGGTGATAATCGACAAAAGAAGCAATGGCTGAGAGTATCCCAGAACTGATGAAAGCTGTCCATCCACTCATTCCAGCCCCTTTTTGAGGCCCTCCCTAAACTTGAACCTAGGTTTCCTATCCACCAAAGAGCCCTCACTTCACCTCTGCTTCTCAACCCAGCCTCACTCTCTCCAGTCACCAGCAACCCGCAGGGAAGGGGCAAGGGCTTGAGGGTTAGGGGTCTTCTAGGCACATGTCAAGTACTATGCAAAGATGGAAGGTTGGAGTCATGCCGAGTGGCCTTAGAAGTGCTCACTTCAAGCCAGCGATGGTGGCTCACGGCTGTCATCCCAGCACTTGGAGGCTGAGGTGGGCAGATCACTTGAGGTCAGGAGTTCAAGACCAGTCTGGCCAACACGGTAAGATCCCGTCTCTATTAAAAATACAGAAATTAGCCGGATGTGGTGGCGTGTGCCTACAGTCCCAGCTACTCAAAAGGCTAAGGCAGGAGAATCGCTTGAACCCAGGAGGTTGCATTGAGCCGAGATTCGCACCACTGCACTCCAGTCTGGGCGATAGAGCAAGACTCCATCTCAAAAAAAAAAAAAAGAAAAAGAAGAGCTCGCTTCTCCTGCTCTGCGTGCTCTGGCGTTTTCCCGTGGGCACTGGCTGTATGGCCAGGTCCCCGGACACTCCTGGGTGGAAGAAGGAACTCCCTGTTTCAGTGCTGCTTCCCACACACCTAGGAAATGGACATTTCCCACCAAAAAGGAAGAAAAGATTCCTTTCCTCTCCTGGGCGCCTTCCTCCCACCTCTTCCTTCTGGAAAGGGGCTGCCTTGGCATGAGCCGTGGCTGCCGTTCTCACTCACCTGTGTGGAGCTGGAGCCTGTCAGAGTCCCGGCTGGGGCGTGAGGAGCAGCAGATGGACGCGGCCGCCACCGAGGGCAGGCACTTGACACGCAGGCCCAGGAAGAAGGCCTCGGTGCAGCTGCACAGCTGACGCAGCAGGGAGCTTCCCACTGGCTCCTCGCTCAGATCTGGTGGGAGAGCAGCGCCATCAGCCCTGCGGCACCCCTGCCCGCCTGGGACCCTCTCCCCGGGAATCGCTTCTGGACACCGGCCAGCTGGGTGAACAAGGCCAATGTGGACCTACCCTGACAGCAAGCAGAGCATCGGGCTTAGAAAGAAGATGGAAAGCATGACTTTTTCAAAAGGGCAAACACCAAGGGACATAAAGGAAAGATTCGTGCACAGATGAAAGGACAGCAGTGACAACTGCATGTGAGCTCAGGGTGGGAGCAGGCAGGGCCTCACCAGGGACAGGGACTTCAAGGGTTAGCACCAGGCACTGCAGCTGAGCAGGCAGCACACAGAGCTGGGCTGCCTGGCTGCAAAATGCCAGCCTGGCTGGGGCAGAGAGCAGGACACAAGGGTGCAGGTCAAGGCTGGGGAGGCAGCAGGGGGCTCCCAGGGCAGCCTCTGGAGGGATGCACACACCAGATCACAGGTCAGGAAGACAGATGGACAAGGACCAAGGTTGGAGGCCAGGAGACCAATGAGAAATCGGCTGCCAGGACCCCAGGCCAGTAGCATCAGCCTCACCCAGAAAAGGAGGGAAATGCAGAGCCCGGCCCAGCCCCCGCCTCCTGACCCAGCCCCTGTGTCTCAACAACATGCCCATGTATCTGTGCGTCAGAGCTTGGGACGTGAGGCTCTGAGCCATTAGCAGGGAGGTGGAGGGAAGCAGGTGGTTCCCAAACTGTTGGATTGGCTCCTATGGGATGGTGGATGCATGGACCACCAGGGCTGGCGACAAGCCTGCGTAGGGTGAGTCCAGCCAAGGTCCAGCCCTGCTCTGGCTTGCTGTCGAGATGCCGAAAGGCGTGGTGCGCTGGCGTGAGAAGGGGACACTGGCCCTTTCCTCCTCTCCAAGCCCGAGAGCCCCTGTCCCGTGTGCCGTCTCTGCCAGGCTGCTCTTGGCATGTGAGAGGCACAGAGGCTGGCCCTGCTCCTTGCGCTCCCCGCACCTGCCTGGGCCATTCCCTTCTGAGCGCGGATGCCTGGTGTCTCGGCCCCCCATTCACCCTGGGTCCCCCAGACTGTGCCAGACACAGAGCTCTGAGGGCAGTGACCACTCTGGGTCCTGAAGACACCCACCCTGCTCAGCCCACCCCCTCCCACTACAGCATCAGGATGAGCACCCCCACGCCAGGGTCAAATAGACCTGCATTCCAGTCCCGTCCCTACCAGTGACCAGCTCTGCAACTCAGACAGGTCAAGGGACCTCTCCCTGCTTCCATTTCCTTGCCTGTGAAATGGGCTGATCCTCATTTTGGCACCCCAAAGAAGAAATGGTCTTTCTTTTTTTTTGAGAGAGTCTCGCTCCGTCACCCAGACTGGAGTGTAGTGGCATGATCTCAGCTCACCACAACCTCTATCTCCCAGGTTCGAGCGATTCTCCCGCCTCAGCCTCCCAAGTAGCTGGGATTACAGGTGTGCACCACCAGGCCCGGCGGGATCTTTATACAGCCCGCAGCACAGTGCCTGGGATGGCTCTAGTTTCAACAGGCATAGCCAGGACCACGCACATCTGGATGAGGATCAGTCCCAGAGCCTGGGCTGTCTGAGCGTAGTGTCAGGATGGGGTGGGAGGAAGGAAGCCTTGGCCCAGCCAGGACCTCCCTGCCTCCACCCTGGCATCCCAAACACCCAGGACTCTCTTCCCTCATTTCAGTCCTGCCTGGGGGCTATGCACAGACATCCCCCCTTGTGCTACATATAAGCTGGTCCCCCAGGAGCGTGCCGTTGGCAGCGGTGCCCCATACCTATCGGCTGTAGGTAGATGTGCTTCCGAGCCAGCCGGGGCTTCCGGTGCTGCAGGGAGGCGTGGAAGGTCTGGAAGTCCTCGGGGGCCTCGGGGCGGCTCAGGAGCCAGTCGAAGGCCGTGCGGATGAGCAGGGTGCAGAAGAGTGTCCTCTGCGGGTTGTAGGCCTCGGCCAGGAAGAGCCGCTCGGCAGGGGAGAAGGCGGTGACGTACAGCTGCTGCAGGGCCGCGTCAGTGGAGACCAGGGCATCCTTCAGGGCCCGGGGCCCGAAGCTGAACTCCTGTGCGTGTCTACACTGCAGCATGGTGGGCGGGCAGGGCCTGGCCACTCCTGGGAGCCCCTGCTGGTGTCCATGGGCCACCCCGGAGACAGCCACGGTCTCGTCCAGAATCTTCCCTCGGGCTGATCTGAGCGGCTACTGGGGGCTCCCTGCAGACAGACACTGGTCCAAGGGCCCGCAAGGCCCAGATTTGCCTGGTTCTGGATGCCCTCTGGCATGGGCGCTTCTGGGCCCACAGCACCCTGTGGGTGACAGGAACAGGTGTCCCGTCACTGCTGAGCACACATGGCCTGATGTCCTAGGCAGGGGATGGGTTGCTCCCGCCCAGGCCTGGGGACAAGGTCCACAGAGGACGAGGGCATCAGAGGGAGCCCCAGCCCCTCCAGGACACAGCACTGCCACCCCGCCAGGGTGGAAGGACACTTTCAACCACTTCATCTTCTCTGGCAGATTGGGTCCATGGGCCACCCAGGGGACGGCCGCATCTCTTCCAGAAGCTTCCCTCATCCAGAACTGGGTATTGGGAAGTACCTCCCGCTCGGCAGGGGCAGGGACATGTGTCCATGGGCCCCCACGGAAGGGCAGGGGCCCCCAAGGCCATTCTTCCGCTCCCTCTCACCAGCCAGCTCTGTCTGGAGCCCTTGGAGGGAAGAGAGACCTTCTCCCCTCCCTGCTGAGCTAGAAGGGCTCCTCCGGGTGGAAACCAAATGCTCCTCTCCCCAGCGTGATCACAAGGTGTGCACCATCACCTGGGCCCCCATCGCCTGGGGTTCCTCCTCACCCAGAGCCCCCATCACCTAGGGACCCCCCAACACCCAGGAACCCCCATCATGGCAGCTCCTCATCCCAATTACGAGCTTTCCAGGCAGGTCCCTGTGCGCCCAGCAAGCATATGTTTGGGGGGGGTGGGGGTAGGCAGCCCCAGCAGCACCCAGACATCCCCAGGACACACATGAGGGTCCCGAGATCCAGATGAAGCAGTCAGGGCAGGCGTTTGTGCCACACCCCACCAGCTAGAAACAGGGAGAGGCGGAGAAGCAACAGCCGATTTCAACGCCCAGGACGGACCAGGCAGGGAGGAGACGATGGGGGGCATGGGGCTGGCAGAACCGTGACAAAGCTGCCCTGCAAAGCAGAGGCTCTGACCAGAACGGCAGCTGGGCAGCCCTGCACTCATCAGGCACACACCTGAGAGCCGTCACCGGTGGCACGCTTGGTTCTGGGCTACGCTTAGGTCTCTGTCCGGAGACTGTGAGACCTGCCAGGGTGGATGGAGAGCGGGCTGGGGAGGGGAAGCCTCACAGAACAGATCAAAGCAAAGGGGCGGTTATGGGGAGAGGCTAGAAACGAACCAGAAACCACAGAAGTGAGATGCACAAATAATGCAGCAAGGCAGGTGAAGCTAAGGACATATGAATAAGCAGCCCTCAGACAAGGCTTCCTCTAGAAAGTTGAGCTAGACACGCAAAACCCATTTATCTGCAGATCAGCAAGTTGCAAGACCTGCCAGCCCCAGCCGGAAAACCAGAAACTGTTTTTGCAGGGAGAATAAACAGTGCTATACGCTCTTTAACCCTGATTTCTTTTTAAGAGATGGAGTCTTGTTGTGTCGTCCAGGCTGGCGTGCAGTGGCGCCATCATAGCTCACTGCAGCCTCCAACTCCTGAGCTCAAGTGATCCTCCTGCTTCAGCCTCCCAAGTAGCTGTGACTATGGGTGTGTACCATGCCCTGCTAATTTTTTGTAGAGATGGGGTCTCACTATGTTGCCCAGGCTGGTCTCAAATTCCTGGGCTCAAGCGATCCTCTGTCCTCAACCTCCCGAAGTGCGTCAGCCACTGCACACAGAACCCCACCCCGCCCCCCAACTTCTTTTTGTTTTTTAGATGGAGTCTTGCTGTGTCACCCAGGCTGGAATGCAATGTCATGATCTGGGCTCACTGCAACCTCAACCTCCTGGGTTCAAGCAATTCTCCTGCCCCAGCCTCCCAAGTAGCTGGGATTACAGGTGCCTGCCGCCATGCTAGGCTAATTTTTGTATTCTTAGTAGAAACAGGGTTTCACTACGTTGGCCAGGCTGGTCTCAAACTCCTGACCTCAAGTGATCTGCCTGCCTCTGCCTCCCAAAGTGCTGGGATTACACGCATGAGCCACCGCGCCCAGTTGGTTGTATTTTTTGTTGTTTTTTTTTTAACAGCATGTTTCTAGCTCTGTTGCCCAGGCTGGAGTGTAGTGGCACAATCATGGCTCACAGGGGCCTACTGAGTAGTAGGAACATGGGCACACGTACCACACCTGCCCACTAACCCCAGTTTTACACATTCATCTGGAAAATACATGTGTATGTGCTCACATTCCTATGTATATGTGAATACATAAACAAATTTGATATATGTAATTCATACATTTTCTTTTGGGGAAAAGGTGACACAGCTGTATGTCCATGTGTGCACACAAATATACACAGATATATTTTTTTCCAGAGGAACGTATTGGCTTAGAGTAGGGGAGGGGCTGGGACTGAATTTCCACTGAGATCACTGCCCACCCAGAGCTTTCTATAGCTTCTTTCTCCAAATATATTTTACAAATGTAAGATCCAACTGTATATATAATCCTGTATCTTTTTGTTTCGTAAATCATGAGCATTTTCCAAATCCTTAAACAGTCTACAAAAAAGGTATTTTTGGCTGAGTGTGGTGGCTCACGCCTGTAATCCCAGCACTTTAGGAGGCTGAGGCAGGCAAATCACTTGAGCCTAGGAGTTTCAGACCAGCCCAGTCAACGTGGCAAAATCTCATCTCTACTAAAAACACAAAAAAATTAGCCGGGCATGGTGGCACGCACCTGTAGTCCCAGCAACTCAGGAGGCCGAGGTGGGAGGATCACCTGAGCCTGGAAAGTCAAGGCTGCAGTGAGCCACGATCATGCCACCGCACTCCAGCCTGGAAGAGGGAGTGAGACCTTGTCTCAAAAAAACAACAAATTTAAAATTTATTTTAAAAAGTAAAAAATAGGGCCAAGCACGGTGGCTCACGCCTGTAATCCCAGCACTTTGGAAGGCCGAGGCGGGTGGATCACCCAAGGTCAGGACTTCGAGACTAGCCGGACCAACATGGAGAAAACCCATCTCTATGAAAAATACAAAAATTAGCCGGGCATGATGGCGGATGCCTGTAATCCCAGCTACTCAAGAGGCTGAGGCAAGAGAATCACTTGAACCCGGGAGGCGGAGGTTGCAGTGAGCTGAGATCGCGCCATTGCACTCCAGCCTGGGCATCGCTGCAAGACTCTGTCTCAAAAATAAAAAATAAATAAAAATGCTATTTTCAACCACTACCCAAAAACACTGTGATGAACATCTTTGTACTAAGTCTGTGTTTCCATCTCCTCAGGATGAATTCCTAGAAGGGAAAATTCCACATGCGGATGTTTAAAGGATCTTGATTTGTATTGCAGATTGCTTTGCAGAAAGATCACACCAGTTTACAATCCCACCAGCCCTCAAGGTTTTTTGTTTTTGTTTTTTGTTTTTGAGACAGAGTCTCCCTCTACCCTGCAGGCTGGAGTGCGGTGGCCCAGTCTCAGCTCACTGCAACTTCCACTTTCTGGGTTCAAGCAATTCTCCTGCTTCAGCCTCCCAAGTAGTTGGGACTACAGGCACCTGCCACCATGCCCAGCTAATTTTTGTATTTTTAGTGGAGACGGAGTTTCACCACTTTGGCCAGGTTGGTCTTGAACTCCTGACCTCAAGATGATCCGCCTGCCTCAGCCTCCCAAAGTGCTGGGATTACAGGCATGAGTCACCATGCCCAGCCAGCCCTTGAAGTTCTAAGTCATCAGCAGCAGATAAAAATGACTATTGGCCGGGCACGGTGGCTCACGCCTGTAATCCCAGCACTTTGGGAGGCCGAGGCCGGTGAATCACCAGGTCAGGAGATCGAGACCACCCCGGCTGACACGGTGAAATCTGTCTCTACTAAAAATATAAAAAATTAGCTGGGCATGGTGGCAGGTGCCTGTAGTCCCAGCTACTCAGGAGGGTGAGGCTGGAGAATGGCGTGAACCTGGGAGGTGGAGCTTGCAGTGAGCTGAGATCGTGCCATTCACTCCAGCCTGGGTGACAGAGCGAGACTCTGTCTCAAAGAAAAAAAAAAAGACTATCAAGAGCCACAAACCACACTGTGTTCCAGGCAGGGCTTCATCGCTTTTACTCTCAGAGAAGTGGGTGCAGTTTTTGTCCCCATTTCCAAGAGGGTGAAACTGAGGTGGAGCAGGGTTAAATCTAACTTAGGCAATGCCACGACACACCAGAATCAGAGGTTGCAGGGGGCAGAGTAGGGGGGTTGAAACACACGGATTTTGTTTTCTAATAATAGTTATGTCCATTTCCTTTTTTTTTTTTTTTTTTGAGACGGAGTCTGGCTCTGTTGCCCAGGCTGGAGTGCAGTGGCCGGATCTCAGCTCACTGCAAGCCCCGCCTCCCGGGTTCACGCCATTCTCCTGCCTCAGCCTCCCAAGTAGCTGGGACTACAGGCGCCCGCCACCTCGCCCGGCTAATTTTTTTTTGTATTTTAGTAGAGACGGGGTTTCACCGTGTTAGCCAGGATGGTCTTGATCTCCTGACCTCGTGATCTGCCCGTCTCAGCCTCCCAAAGTGCTGGGATTACAGGCTTGAGCCACCGCGCCCGACCCATTTCCTTTTTTTTTTTTTTTTTTCCCAAGACAGTTTCTCTCTGTCATCCAGGCTGGAGTTCAATGGCACTATCTCAGCTCACTGCAAAACCTCCACCTCCGGATTCAAGCGATTCTCCTGCCTCAGCCTCCCGAGAAGCTGGGACTACAGGTGTGCACCACCACGCCCAGCTAATTTTCTATTTTTAGTAGAGACGGGGTTTCACCATGTTGGTCAGGCTGGTCTCAAACTCCTGACCTCAAGTGATCCACCTGCCTTGGCCTCCCAAAGTGCTGGGATTATAGGCAAAAGTCACTGCACCCAGTCTTTTTTTTCCTTTTTTAAATGAGACAGAATCTCCGTGTGTTATCCAGGCTGGAGTGCCATGGTGCACTCAGCTCACTGCAGCCTCCAACTCCTGGGCTCAAGCAGTCCTCCTGCCTTGACCTCCTGAGTAGCTGAGACTACAGGCATGCACCAACACGCCCAGCCAATTTATTTTTTGTAGAGAAGGATCTCACTACATTGCCCAGGCTGGTCTTGAACTCCGAGGCTCAAGCAATCCTCCCTTATTAGCCTCCCAAAGTGCTGGGATTATAAGCCCGAGCCACCGCATCGGCCTGAACGTGCAGATTTTCAAGCACCGTGGTTCCCATCGCCATGGGAAGCAGGGCCCCACCTTGCCAGGACCACGTGGGTTCTATGCAGCCCGAGCCTGTGCCCAGACCCCCATGCCCACCTCCAGACTCTAGCGTGGGTCTCACTCCTGGACTCCTGGAGTGAACAGGGCAGTCCTGGCAGGGCAGTCCTGGCAGGTTCACACTGGGGTGGAATTCCCGCCTCTGGACTGCAGGGAAAGAAAGAAACATCAGATGCACAGACAATGGAGACGACCAGATCCCGTGGCCGTGGAAAGGGCCGTAGTGGGCAACTCTTGCAGGAGGCCAGAGGGTGAGCACGGAGGAGCCAGAGGGTGAGCGAGGAGGAGCCAGAGGGTGAGCGAGGAGGAGCCAGAGGGTGAGCACGGAGGAGCCAGAGGGTGAGCAAGGAGGAGCCGCGAGGACAGACCCAAGTCAGCCAGAAGCAGCTGAGAGATGCACGATCAGTGGTTCCGAAAGAGGCCGGGTGGGTCCCAGGGCAGGCAAACACACGGGTTCATTCATTTATCCAATATATACCAAATAATAGGCCAGACGTGATGGCTCATGCCTGTAATCCCAGCAACTTGGGAAGCCAAGGCAGGCAGATCACTCAAGGTCAGGAGTTCAAGACCAGCCTCGCCAACACGGTGAAACCCTGTCTCTACTAAAAATACAAAAAATTAGCCAAGCATGGTGGCATGTGCCTGTAGTCTCAGCTACTTGGGAGGCTGAGGCAGGAGAATGGCTCGAACCCAGGAGGCAGAGGCTGCAGTGAGCCGAGATCGCGCCACTGCACTCCAGCCTGGTGACAGAGACTCTACCTCAAAACAATAAAATAAAATAAAAAATCTATTATAAATAATAGATATTGATATATATTCAATAAATCTCATATATAACCTTATATTAAGATTATATATCAGATTATGACCAGGTGCAGTGGCTCACACCTGTAATCCCAGTACTTGGGGAGGCAGAAGGATCACTTGAGCCGGGGAGGTCAAGGCCAGCCTGGGCAACATAGAGAGACCCCCGTCTCTACTCTATGAAAATAAAATAAGGATTTATTATGAGAATTGGCTCACGGGCCTCAGAGGCTGAGAAGTCCTACAGTGTGCTACTACAAGCCAGAGACCAGGGAAGCCCGAGGCGGGACTCAAACTCAGCTCAGGTCCGGAGGCCTGAGAACCAGGGCAGCCGACAGTGGACATCCAGTCCCCGGGCAAGAGAGGATGAGATGTCCCAGCTCCAGCGGTGAGGCAGGAAATGAGGGGTGAACTCCTCCCTCTGCCGTCTGTTCTATTCAGGGCGTTGAGGGATTGGAAGGTGCCCAGCCACTTGGGGAGAGCAGTCCCTCTTCCTGAACCCACTGTCCTAATCCTAACATGGTCATCTTGAGCAGCCTCACAGATACGCCCAGGAGCAGTGTTGCATCAGGCGCCCTGTGGCCCAGTTAAGTGGACTTGTGACAGTGACATCAGCTGTCAAGGGCTTCCTGGGTGCTGGGCCCTGTGCCGGGGGCTCTTCCAACATGAGTGGACAAAACAGAGGTCCCTGGCCCCATGGAGCTTAGATGCTCCAGCAGGAAGGCAGGTGGCAAACGTGCTAAGTAAATAGCGTATATGGTAGCTTAGAAGGTGACAGGTCCTATTGGAAAAAGAAAAGGCTGGCTGGCTGCGGTGGCTCACACCTGTAATCAGCACTTTGGGAGGCTGAGGCGAGCAGATCATGAGGTCAGGAGATCGAGACCATCCTGGCTAACACGGTGAGACCCGGTCTCTACTAAACACACAAAAAATTAGCCAGGCGTGGTGGTGGATGCCTATAGTCCCAGCTACTCAGGAGGCTGAGGCAGGAGAATGGTGTGAACCCGGGAGGCGGAGGTTGCAGTGAGCCGAGATCACACCACTGCACTCCAGCCTGGGCAACAAGAGCAAACACTTCATCTCAAAACAAAACAAAAAACCACCTCCCTGCAGAGGGGGGCAGGGTTCAGGGGTGCCAGGCCCGCACTCCCATTCCTGAGACAGTGATCAGAGTGGGCTCTGTTGAGGTGGGATCTCTGAGCAAGGAGGCAGTGGGGAGGAGGGGCAGACTGTCCCAGACAGAGGTGGGTGTACACAGGCCGGCGGCAGATACGTCTGGGGGCTCAGGGGACAGCCAGAGGAGGCTGGTGTGGCTGGAATGAATTGGGGGAAAGAACAGGGGATGAGATTGAGGGAAGATGGGGCCACGTCAGGAGCTGGGACGCTGTTGGAAGAGCTTTAACCTTTGCTCTGAGTGAGGTGGGGAACCGCTGCTGGGCTTGCGGACAAGAGGTGGGGTGCGGGGCTCCACAAAGCCCATCTCCTGCCCTAGCCACGCCAAGTGTCAGGGTGTAGAGGTAGCGCCCCCAGCAAACTCTGAGTCCCCTCAGAGCCTCCCGGGGACCCACTATGGAAGAGGCACCCAGGAAACCCTTGAAGCTGGAATGCCCTCAACAGCACGGGGGCTGTGGCATGAGCTTGGCCCTTTTTTTTTTTTTTAAGTTTTTTTTTTTTTGAGACAGAGTCTCACGCTATCGCCCAGGCTGGAGTGCAGTGGCGCAATCTCGGCTCACTGCAAACTCCACTTCCCAGGTTAAAGCAATTCTCCTGCCTCAGCCTCCCAAGTAGCTGGGATTATAGGCACCTGCCACCACGCCCAGCTAATTTTTTTTGGATTTTTAGTAGAGACGGGGTTTCACCATGTTAGCCAGGATGGTCTCGATCTCCTGACCTTATGAGCTGCCCGCCTCGGCCTCCCAAGGTGCTGAGATTACAGGCGTGAGTCACCGCGCCTGGCCAAGTTTGGTCCTCTTTTAACCCCATTGTGCCTCAGTGTCCTCCCAGGTGAGATGGGTGTGGTCCCACCTGCCTTCCTCCCGGAGCGTGGCTGGCCCAAGCAGGAGGAGGCGGCGCTCAGCCGGCCTCCAAGCATCTGACGCCACATGAAACTAACCAGCTTATTTTTGTTTCTGGGTGCCGGTCACACGATCTGTTCACCGGCTCCTCGCTCCCAGACCTTCCGCTCACCAGCGCTGCCACCCACGAGGGGCAAGCACCATCACCTTCCAGTTATCTCTAAATCATCCCCCTAGCACCACAGCCAGCTCAGAATGATTTGTTCTGTCGAGAGAAGGGCCTATCAATTATTTCTCTGGAGCAGCCCAGGGCCTTCCACATGCCCAGGAGGGTCTGTGTCCCAGCTTTCCAGAGAAGGAGACAGTAAAACAGATAGCAATGCCTACGGGCACCCTGGACCGGCCCTGACCAACATTCCCCTTCCCGTGCCTGCCACCCTGCAAAGTCCCAAAATCACTTACTTTTTTTTTTTTTTTTTTTTTGAGATGGAGCCTTGCTCTGTCACCCAGGTTAGAGTGCAGTGGCACGATCTCGACTCCCTGCAACCTCCGCCTCCTGGGTTCACTGCCTCAGCCTCCCGAGTAGCTGGGACTACAGGTGCCTACCACCATGCCCAGATTAGTTTTGTATTTTTAGTGGAGACGGCGTTTCACCATATTCACCAGGCTGGTCTCGAACTCCTGATCTTGTGATCCGCCCGCCTCGGCCTCCCAAAGTCCTGGGATTATAGGCGTGAGCCACCGCGCCTGGCCCAAAATCACTTTCTGATGCAACACCTTGTCCAACCTCCAAAGCCACCCTGAGTTTCACCCACATCATGGCCCAGGAGACTGAGGTTCAGAGAGGGAAAGCCACTTGCCCAGGGTTACACAGCTCACCAGGATCTTGACTCCCAACACAGTGACCCCCCTACTCCGGTCCTCATACACGGACCTTCCCCGACTCTTGAGGGGGCTTTCCTGCCAGCACCCACATCCGCCTGACCACCCGAAGACCCTGGTCAGAGGCTTCCCTGCCAGCAAACCCTCCTACCCCAGGCAAAGCATCAGGAAATGAGAAAGGCCTTTTTTTTTTTTTTTTTTTTTGGGCCTCTCTCACCCAGGCTGGAGTGAAGTGGCGCAATCTTGGCTCACTGCAACCTCCTCCTCCCCGGTTCAAGCGATTCTCATCCCTCAGCCTCCCTAGCATCTGCGACCACAGATGCTAATTTTGGTATCTTTAGTAGAGACAGGGTTTCACCATGTTGGCCAGGCTAGTGTCGAACTCCTGGTCTCAAGTGATCTGCCTGTCTCGGCCTCCCAAACTGCTGGGATTTCAGGGGTGAGCCACCGCACCCAGCTGAGAAATGCCTTCCTTTTACCAAAAGTTCAGAAGCCCTAACACATTGGTTCCAGGTGTGACTTGGGCCCAAACTGCAAACCTCAGGCCCATCTGAGTCTTTCAGGGAGGACCAAATCCCATAGCAACAGGAAGGGCCGCAGCGGCAAGTTTTTCAGGGGGCCAGAGCATGTGCACAGAGGAGCCACAACCACAGATGGCCGTTTGCACACCTGCAAGCAGTGGTGGGCACACGGGTAACTCAGAGAATCTACGTGGGAAACCCAGCCAGAGACACACCGACGTCAGCCAACCTGAGCCGCCCAGGAAGGAGTGGCCATGCCAGCTCCAGACTGGCCTGGCTGGAAGATCAACAGGACGTGAGAGGCAAGCTCTAAAAATAGCCACCTCCTGGGACCATCGCTCGAGTCCAGGAGTTTGAGTCCAGCCTGGGAAACACGGCAAAACCCCGTCTCTATAAAACATTTTAAAAATTAGCTGGGCCTGGTGGTGCATGCCTGTGGTCCCAGCTACTAGGGAGGCTGAGATGGGAGGATTGCTTTAGCCCTGCAAGTGGAGGCTGTGGTGAGCTATGATTGCATCACTGCATTCCAGCCTGGAGGACACAGAAAGACCCTGTCTCTCTCATTCACACACACACACACACGAAAGCACAGCCACCTCCCACTGAAGACTGGAGAATGGTGTGACAGGCTCCAAGCTGGGCATGAGAAGGC
Source organism: Theropithecus gelada (assembly GCF_003255815.1). Lineage (NCBI taxonomy): Eukaryota > Metazoa > Chordata > Mammalia > Primates > Cercopithecidae > Theropithecus > Theropithecus gelada. The sequence goes on along the minus strand of NC_037670.1, from coordinate 51,960,208 downwards.
CCAGGTCCCTCCGTCCCTCGACCCAGGTACAGCTCTTGGACGTCCAGGGCATGACATCTGCCCAGACAGCATTTCCTCTCAAGGAGCCTTGTGGCCACATGTGTCTCGATGGGTCATTCAGGAAAACCCCAGTCCCCACTGTCAGCTGCCACCCAACAGTCCTTCCATCCTGCCAGGTCATTTCTGCACAAGACCACTCCTCACATAGAGCCAGAGCTGCATGTGAGCCCTGGGGGTACCCACGGGGAGGGAGCCGCCGTTAGTGGGGGTCAGCTTCCCAGCAGCCTCTGGCACTCATCAACCCATCCATGCTCCAAAAAGGAGACCCCCCAAATGGAGGTTCCTCGCTGTCCTTTGGGTCCTGCCCCAGTGTGTCCCCCTCCTCTGCTAACTGCAGTCATGACAGCAGCCAACAGGTCCTGTGCCTGCCTCCTCCAAGCCACACATGGAGCCTCATGGGGAAACAGGCTCAGACATTAAGTGACTTGGCCCTGGTGACACAGCTGGGGGCAGCAGGGCCTGGTTTCAAAGCCACGCTTCACACTGGAACCCCAGCTGCTCCTGGAGCAGGGATGTGCTGATGGGAGACAGAGGGCAGGACATCTCTCCCAGAGCACCCATGTTCCAGCCCTGCTGCTGTTAATACCATGGGTAAACTCAGACGCTTCTCCTTCCTCTTCCCCTTGCCTTTTTTTGTCCAAAGACTAGAAAAGAGCACGTCCACATCCCCCCATCCCCCCCATCCCAGGGAGGGTCGGCCACTCTGAGCAACAAGGGCGGCCAGGTTGGCCCAGTAACCAGGTATCCAAGGTTAGGCTGCCCTAAACCGCGCAGCTCCGGGCACTCATTCTCCCCCATCTGACCACGCAGATGCCCGGGCTTCGGGCAAGAAACCACGCTCTGATTCTCGCTATTCTGAATGCGCTTTGCAAAATCTCCCAGCAGCTGCATCGAGCTATTCATTAGCTGACAGCCGAGACCTTCAGGCGGAACCAGACGGACGGTTTGGGGGTTTCTCACCTCTCAGTTTCCATTCGCTAGGAGGGGAAACCGGGGGCTTAGACCACAGGGCTAGTGGCCTCCGGGCCAGACCCTTGGCTTCCTGTTCTCTCTCCTCACCTGCGAACCCCAAACTCCTCTCCCAAGTGTTTCCCTCCCGTGATGGGCGCAGGAAGGACCCACGTCCCTGCCCTCCCTGGCCCTTTGTAAAGTTTGCCATTTCTCTGTCCCTCCTCCCTCGCTTTTCTGGTTTTGAGACCTGTCTTGCTTCCCTGCAGGGGTAATATCCATCGTCTTCTCCCTCAGTCTCCTCGGTGAGGAAGTATGCCCGGCACATACACAGCCTTGGGGGACCCCGGGGCGCCACGACATTCTCTGCGCCCTGGAGGCTCCCTGGGGACGTCCCGCACCCTCCTGGCTCGCCCCAGCCCGGAAGCGCCTTCTTTGGGGCGCCTGGCGCTGGATTCCCGACCCGTCCCCAGTTTGCTCCCATCGGGAAGCGTGCAGGTCGCCCTGGTCTGGGAGGATGGCGGGGAGGGGGCGCGTAGCCCTTCCCTGGCCCGGCCTTGTCTCTGCGGGACCTGCCCGAGCTGTGCCGACCCCGGCACCGCGCTGCACCAAACCCTAGCCAAGTGCGCCCTTTCGCGTCTCCGCGGTCCCTGCGCGCTCGTAGCCGCCGCCGCCCGGGCGTCCTCGGGGCTTGCTGCGAGGGCCGGGCCGGACCCGGAGCTGCCCCTGCCCACCCGCCCCGGCACGGAGGTCCCTCTCCATTCCCCCCGCCCCCGAGTCTTCTCCGCGCGCCCCGGTACCTCGCAGTCCCGCGTCCGCTGGAGCCGGCAGAGGCCGCGCCGGGCACCGAGCCCCGGGCAGCAGCGTGGGCAGCTCGGCCTGGGCCGGGAGGATCGGGAGGTCCCGGTGACGTCAGCGCGCGGGGCAGGGACCGAGGCGGGCTGGACTGGGGCCCGTGTGGGGCTGCGAGCGGGACAGGAGGGCCACACCCCTCCCGGCGCTCGGTGTCCTGCCCCACTCCCTCCAGCTGCCCGCGGTGCAGCGCATGTGGGCCCCTCCAGCCTCCCAGAAACACCTGGGCAGGGGGCCCCAGAGCCTAAAGCCAAGCAGGTGAGGGAGGTCCGTCAGCTGGGGCCAGTTCATGCCTCCCCAGGTGAGAGGAGTAAACTAGGCTACCCGGCAAGGTGCCAGGTGAAGAGGTGAACCAGGCCGCCAGGAGAGGCCCCTGGTGAGAGGGGTGAACCAGGCCGCCAGGTTAGTCCCATGGTCAGTATGGCCCTGAGGATGGGCGCCCTGCTCTGCCCTGACCAGCTGTGAGCGCAGCCCTGGCCCTGTGCCAGTCACCACGAGATGGAAAGGACTCTAAGTGTGGGAGGATGACCGAGCCCAGCCCTGGCCGTGAAGGCCGGCACGACGGCTCCAGACAGAGCCCAGAGGCTTTTCCCTTAGACTGCCCTTTTCCTCTCTCCAAACCCTCCCAGTGCCAGCTTCCCTCGGGCAGCCTCCCACCAGCTCTGCTTCACCGTGCAGAAATGCCCCCCACGCCCTCAGCAGCACCCCACAGATGGCTGAGGGATTCGTCACCATCGTCCCACACCAGTGCAAAGAATTTTTTTTTTTTTCAGTTGGAGTCTCACTCTGTTGCCCAGGCTGGAGTGCAATGGTGCAATCTCGGCTCACTGCAACCTCTGCCTCCCAGGTTCAAGTGATTCTTCTGCCTCAGCCTCCCAAGTAGCAGAGATTATAGGTGCCCACCACCATGTCCAGTTAATTTTTATATTTTTAGTAGAGACAGGGTTTTACCTTCTTGACCAGGCTGGTCTTGAACTTCTGACCTCATGATCCACCTGCCTAGGCCTCTCAAAGTGCTGGGAGTACAGGCGTGAGCCACCACGCCCAGCCACGAGGAATTGTTTTAAGCCTTAAGAAATAACAACACAGCTGGGCTTTGTGGCTCATGCTTGTAATCCCAGCACCTTGGGAGGCTAAGGCAGACAGATCACAAGGTCAGGAGTTCGAGACCAGCCTGGCCAATATGGTCAAACCCCGTCTGTACTAAAAATACAAAAATTAGCCGGGCGCAGTGGTGGGTGCTTGTAGTCCCAGCTACTACTCGGGAGGCTGAGGCAGGAGAATCACTTGAACCTGGGAGGCAGAGGTTGCAGTGAGCCGAGATTGTGCCACTGCACTCCAACCCCGGGGACAAAGCAAGATTCTGTTTCAAAAAAAAAAAGAGAGAGAGAGAGAGAAAGAAATAACAACACTAGGTGTCCAGTGTGCAAAATTTGGAAAATTATGAAAAATCAAAACAAAAAGAAGACCCCATAAGCCAACTGCGTAGAGGTAACCTCTCTTACCTTCTTGTCAGACATCCTTCTGATCCCCTTTTCCACCTCATTGAAATATATATATATTTTTAATTTTTTTGGCTGGGCGCAGTGACTCACACCTGTAATCCCAGCACTTTGGGAGCCTGAGGCGGGCGAATCACAAGGTCAGGAGATTGAGACCATCCTGGCTAACACGGTGAAACCCTGTCTCTACTAAAAAATACAAAAAATTAGCCAGACGTGGTGGCGGGTGCCTGTAGTCCCAGCTACTTGGGAGGCTGAGGCAGGAAAATGGCGTGAACCTGGGAGGCGGAGCTTGCAGTGAACCGAGATCACACCACTGCCCTCCAGCCCAGGCGACACAGGGAGACTCTGTCTCATAAATAAATAAATAAATAAATAAATAAATAAATAAATAAATATTTTTTGAGACAGGATCTTGCTCTGTTGCCCAAGCTGGAATGCAGTGCTACAAATGTGAGTCACTGCAGCCTCGACCTCCTAGACTCCAGCAATCCTCTTCCCTCAGCCTCCTGAGTAGCTGAGACTACAGGTACATGCCATCACACCTGGCTAATTTTGAAACTTTTATGTAGAGATGGGATCTTGCTATGTCGCTCAGGCTGGTCTCAAACTCCTGGGCTCAAGCGACCCTCCCAGCTCGGTCTCCCAAAATGTTGAGATCACAGGTATGAGCCACCATGCCCAGCCTAAATACGTATTTTAAGGGATTCACACCACATACTGCGTTCTACAGGCAGTCCGTGACTTCACACCCACCAATAGCCAGAAGTCCATCTCCACACCCTGATGGTCTGCGCTGAACTCCGTGTCATGAATCTGTCACCTGGTTTGGGACATTCTGGTTTCTCCTGGTGTCTCACTAGCATATATCACTGTGATAAATGATCTTGTTTCCACGGATGTTTGCACAGGTATCCGGTTCCCCCTACCTCGGGATAAATTCCTACAAATAGATTCTGGCTCACAAAACTGCACTTTTTGACACGTGTTGCCGTGGGGGATTTTCCAGGTTATTTCTGTTGGGGATGGAGAACTCAGAACCTGAGAAAACATGAATTTTGTTTGTTTGTTTTTGAGACGGAGTCTCACTCTGTCACCCGGACTGGAGTGCAATGGCATAATCTGTGCTCACTACAACCTCCACTTCCCGGGTTCAAGTGATTCTCCTGCCTCAGCCTCCCAAGTAGCTGCGATTACAGGTGCCAGCTACCACGTCCAACTAATTTTTGTATTTTTAGGAAGGACAGGGTTTCATCATATTGGCCAGGCTGGTCTCGAACCCCTGACCTCAAATGATCCACCCACCTCAGCCTCCCAAAGTGCTGGGATTACAGGCGTGAGCCACCGAGCCTGACCTGAATGTTCTGTCCTAAAACTGCTTATTACAAAGAAATTGTGAAATACCCTTCTCCGGCCCCCCACTCCCCTCCCTGAATAGCTACAGGGATGGGAGCCACAGGAAAAGGAAGCATGTGTTGAGCCCGGAGTGGCAGTTCCTCCTCTGTCTGTTGGGTCAGCCCAGGAGACTGGAAGCCCAGATGAGTAGGGTCCCTCCTGGGTGCCCCAAGGTGGGACACGGTGGGTGGCACCATGCCCAGTGCCAGGTCCCCTGGAACACAGAGGCAGCCTGCTGATGACCTGGCCTCTGCCAGGCAAGGCTTCAGGCAGCCAACGCACTGTCCACATTGCACCGGTGACACACTGGTCTCCACACCAGCAGACTGCACACCCCTTTCTGGTTGAAGCTACCTGGTCAGAGTCTATTCTAGAAAGAGGTAGTGATATGGGGACCCCTGTCCTTTCAGCGATGAACAAAGAGGGCTGCCCCCACCTTCGTCCCCATCACCATCCTCTGACCCGGGCAAACCTGGGGTTAAAAGAGAGCCGTGGTAGTGGGGAGGGATAGCATTAGGAGATATACCTAATGTAAATGACGAGTTAATGGGTGCAGCACACCAACATGGCACATGTATACATATGTAACAAACCTGCACGTTGTGCACATGTACCCTAGAACTTAAAGTATAATAAAAAAAAAAAAAAAGAGAGAGAGAGAGAGAGAGCTGTGTGGCCTGGGGAAGCTGCTTCGTCTTGCCCTGCCTCAGTTTCCCCAGGGTGGGTTAAATAGTGGCCCCCAAAAGATGTGCCTGCTTGCACCCTCAGAATGGGACCTCATTTGGAAACTGAGCCTTTGCAGATATGGTTAAAGTAAGGATCTCACGATGAGGTCATCCTGGGTCAGAGTCAGGGTGGGCCCTAAATCCAACGCAAGTGACCTTATAAGAGACAGAAAGAGGTTCCTCATTGGAGGAAGAAGACAATGTGAAAAATAATGACAATTTTTTTTTTTTTTGAGATGGAGTCTCACTCTGTCACCCAGGCTGGAGTGCAATGGCATGATCTTGGCTCACTGCAACCTCTGCCTGCCTCAGTGCTTCTCCTGCCTCAGCCTCCTGAGTAGCTGGGATTACAGGAGCACGCCACCAAGCCCAGCTAACTTTTGTATTTTCAGTAGAGATGGGGTTTCACTGTGTTGGTCAGGCTGGTCTTAAACTCCTGACCTCAAGTGATCCACCTGCCTCGGCCTCGAATGAGCCACCACACCCAGCCAACAATGTTTTTAAGAGAGAGAGAAAGAGGCTGGGCGAGGTGGCTCACGCCTGTAATCTCCAACACTTTGGAAGGCCGAGGCAGGAGGATCACTTGGGCCCAGGAGTTAGAGACCAACCTGGGCAGCATCTCTATAAAAAATTGTAAAAAACAGACAGAAAGTAGAAGACACAGAGACACAGAGGAGAAGGCGGAGATGGGAGTGGTGCAGCCACAAGCCAAGGACACCTGGAGCCCCCAGAAGCGGGAATAGGCAGGAAGGACCTTCCCCTGGAGCCCTGTGCAGAAGTTCGGCCCTGCCCCAGCCTTGACTTCAGATCTCTGCCCTCCAGAATTGACAGTCAATGTGGGCTGTTTGAAGCCACACAGCTGTGGTCATTTGTCACAGCAGCCACAGGAAACTCATCCACATTGGAAAACAGGAAAATGCTTCGCACAGGTTTTATAAGGATGAGGAAAACTCTCCCAGGGGCCTTGGCACACGAAGTCCTAGGAAGCAGCAGCTGCTCACTCAGCAAACTCCAGCCCCTGCATGTGCTGGGCGCGGGGCCGCGGGACAGGGGCTTGGCCTCTCTGCAGCTCAGCCCTGCTCCAAGGCCAGCAGGCAAGGGTGCAGGCAGACAGTGCTGTGGGGACAGAGGAGGACGGCGCTGAGGCTGACTTCACCACACAGCAAGATGAGCCGGGGCCGAGGGCAGAGATGGGGGCGTGCCAGGTGGAAGGAACCGTGCGAGCAGAGGCCTGCCTGTCAGAATGTGTGCAGAGCTCTGGGCAAAGACAGGTGCAGGAAGTGGGGCAGAGCCAGGGGAGCAGGAGAAGAGATGAGGCTGCATCCGGGAAGGGGGGTTGCTGAGGGCCAGGGGCTGGGGGGTGAAGGGGCTCGGAACACAAGCAGGGGAGCCGTGCATGGCTCAAGCAGGGGTTTCCATGGCCTGACACTGAGGTCTCCTGGGTGCAGCAGGTGATGTCCAGGTAGGAGGCAAAGGGGTCTGAATCCCAGCCCAGGCAGGATGCACGGGGCCAGACCCCAGCACTGCCTGTGGCACTTGGGGTGCCCCAGCACAGAGTATAGTCAAGCCCTCCTCCCTGCCATGGGCTCCCTGCCCATGCCTCAGTTTCCCCAGGCCTCCCTGGAGCTGTTGCTGTAGCACTGTAGGAATGCAAAGCAAAGCTAAGGACCCTCCTATCGGCCTGAGGCCTCCTGGGCAGCCATTCTCAAGAGACCATGTGCTGGGGGCCCACCTGGTGTCACCTCGTGCTGGACACAAGACCCTGACCCCTGAAACTGCAGTATCCACCCCCCCCCCACCCTGTCCTGGGGTAGCTGGGGACCCTCTCAGGCCTGAGGGGAGGACAGGAGCTCCCCAGCACGAGGAGCACGCCACTGCAGGGTTAGGGCCAAGCAGGGCGAGCTCCCAGACAGGCTCAGCTGGCCCTGGCCCTGGCCCAGCCTCCCCATGCCCAGCCTGTGAGGCCGCCCTTTGAGCTTCTGGATTAGTATTCACGCCGGGTCCCCAGCTCTGAAAGCCCTTGTTCCCTCCAGAGAGCAGCCAGGGCGGCTGGGGCTGGGGGGATGCTCAGTGCAAAGTGACAGCCCCAGCCATACACTGGGGCCCTTAGCCCGCTCCCCCAGGACCCCTCCTCCACTGTTGGGGCTGTCCATGGGCTCAGCCAAGGCTGGGGGACTGGGAGGGAGGCCCATATGTCCATCTCTCTGTCTGTCTCTCTCTCTCTCTGAGTTTGTGTCTCTGTCTGTCTCTGTCTCTTGGGGTTCTTGGTCTCTCTCAGTCACCAACTCCCTCCTCCCTCCATCCCCGTCTCCTATCCTCTCGTGCTGCCTGCAGTCAGGGGCCGGGAGTAACTCCACATGTAGTTTCTCCAACAAGAAAAGACACACGGGCCAGGCACATGGCAGCGAATCTCCCGTGACATCTCCCTGCACCACCCGTCCCTGTCGGGGTCTGTCTTGACTCTGAACTGCCTGCAGACCTCCCCACAGCCCCTACAGTTGGACCCCAACAAGAATAACAAAGGCTTGGCTGGGAGCAGTGGCTCACGCCTGTAATCCCAGCACTTTGAGGCTGAGGCGGGCAGATCTCTTGGGCCCAGGAGTTTGAGAGCAGCCTGGACAACATAGCAAGACCTACCCGCATCTCTACAAAAAATTTTTAAAAATTAGCCGGGCGTGGTGGCATGCACTTGGGAGGCTGAGGTGGGAGGATCACCTGAGGCCGGGGAGGTCAAGACTGCTGTGAGCTGTGGTTGCACCACTGCACTCCAGCCTGGGCAAGGGTGAGACCCCATCTCAAAAAATAATAATAATAAATAACAAAAGCTATGTTGATGGTGCCCATGACCAGGCGCACGCTGATCAGGCCAGCTTGGAGTTTCTGGGCCTGAGTGGCACCGAGCTCAACCGTGTCCCCGCTCCAGCCCTGTGTCCTCAACTCTGAAACGTGGTTCTAAGATGGATGGGATTTGCCACGAGGGGGCATCCATGGGCAGGGATGCAAACAGTTGGTACACAGGGTCCTGGAAGGTTTCTGACCTGGAGGCCGCCCTGCCCGGCACCTGTGGGTCACACCGCTTTGGCGGATGCAGGGATCCTGAAGGCCTGGTGTCTGGTGATTTGGCCGGGCGCCCACCCAAGGCCACACCACGGACCATGGAAACCCCCTTGGAGTCTTCAGACGTGCCTGGCCCCTGGCTTGGCCAGCAAGGTCACCAGGGAGGCCCAGCACCCCTCGGGGTCCCGCCCTGGGAAGGAGCCTCCAGTGAGTGCGTGGGCTGCGCTGGGCCGGTCCATGAGGCGCATGAGGGGCCCCAGCTCTGCAGCCAGAACCCACGGCCGAACCCACGGCCGAACCCACGGCCCAGCGGCTTCGTCCAAGTGGCCAGAGCTGGCCTGAAGCAGCCGACACCCTCCTGAGCCATCACCTCTGCCTCCCACACACCCAGAGCTGGGGTCGGGGGTGAAAATGAGGAGGGAGCCCCTGCTCCTTGGGCGTCTCCAGCAACCCCAGCCGCACAGGGGATCTCGGGTATCGAGGAACAGCCGGCGTGCCCAGGACGCGCCCGGCTCCCTCTTGAGGCTTCGCTGCCTGGGGTGGCTGCGTGTCTGGACTCTCGGAGGTGCCTGAAGAAGCCCTGTAGAAGCCGGGGTCTCCAGTGCCTGCTGCGGTGCACACCCACCCAGCCTGGCGGGGCTCAGGGACCCTGTGGGGCCGGAGACCCAGGCAGGTCCCCAGAGAGCCAAGTGCCTATTAATGGGAGCTCTGGAAGCAGCCCCCTGGTGAGACAGCTCTGGGGGTGCCACGAGCACCCAGACCTTCTCAGTGCCTCCCATCCCAGGAAACCATATTATATCCCGGCCCTGCCCTCCTCCTCCAAGTGCCGCTGTCACCAAGGAGCATCTAGTAAACCTCCAAAATCTCTCTCAACTGCCCGCCCCACCCAGGCCGGCTACAGACTCCCCGGCCTCCACACACCCCCTTCCAAGCCACTTGCCCCCAACAGGAAGCCTTTCAAAGACCATGGCTCACCACTGCCAGCTGTCAGCTGCATCCCTCAGCTCTGTCTGCCCCAGCCTCACATCCCTAGTTCCTACCTCCGGAGTTCCTCTGCCTACAAGGCCCCCTGCACCCCCAGCTGGGCCTCCTCAAGTCAGATGAAGCCCCAGCCTCCTTCAGGGCCATGGCCCCTCACCACCTCTCCCGGGCTCCAGACTCCATCCTTTCTTCCCTGGCCTCCTGGCCTTTGCCCGGGCTGTGCCCTCCATCTGGAGCAGCGGCCTGGATGCCTTCCACCCCACGTTTAGGCTTCAGGCCCCACAGCTGCCTCTTCCCAGAACCCTCCCGGCACGCACTTCGGCGACTCTCACAAGTACCTGTTCAGCCCAGGAGTACAGGCTGGGGATGAGGGCAGCGGCCGCCTCTGCCGGTCCTGTCAGCACCTAGTGTGATGTCCAGGCCACCGTGGGTGCTCAACCCGGGCGGCTGTGCTGCCGCAGGTCACAGCACCAATCAGACACCCCCATCCCCACACACACCCTGCACCGGCCCACGCGGCCGTCACACTCGGAGCACACACACTCTGACGCGGCTGCACTGTTGGTACACGCACAGGCGCACACACCCACACGCACAGGCGCACACGTGGGGGCACGCACGCTGGGGTGCCCTGACCTCCCCGCACGCCCTCCTGCAGCCGCCCCGGCCTCTGTCCCCACGCGTGTCACACACGGCCGGGCGTGCTTGCTCACACCGTCCCGCGACGTGGTTCCAGCCGGCGCCCGGAGCTCGATCAGGAGAGCTGCTGTTGGCCGCCTCTCCCTGCCAGCGTTTGCCAAGCGGTTTCCATGACAACACATCTTGGCTCCGACAGGAACCAAGGAGTGTGGGGAAGAGGGTCCCCACGGAGGGGGCGAGGCGAGGCAGGAGGTCTCTGCGTCTTCAGGCTCCCGGCAGGCATGGGGGACTCCACAAGTGCAGACACCCCCCCAACCCCAAGCCAGGCTTGCACCCCGAGAAGGAGGCTCTGGGATGGTCCCTCTGGGCTGCCTGGCACAGAAACTGACTTAGGTCACTCAGTCATTCAACGAACTTTCTGGAAGAGCCACTCTGTGCTCGCAGCTGGGGCTGCGATGACACCAAAGACATGGGCTCGCAAGAGGCTCAGAGTCGAATCCTGAGGTTAAACTGACGTCCCCGCCACCCCACTGAAGGCCCCATCTAGCAGGTTGGCCCGTGGCTCCCTAAGCCCCAAGGCCACCAAGCACCTTCTCAAAGTGGGGCTCCCCTCTGTGGTAGATCAATTACAAACATGACCCCAATGCCCCACTCCTTCCTGAATCACCATGCCATTTGCCGTGTGACTTTGCCCCAACTCCTATCTAGAGGTGGCGTCTACTTCCCCATCCTTCAATCTGAGCCTGTCTTATGACTTGCTGTGGCCAATAAAAGGTGACAGCAATGACATTCCCACTTCTGAGCTTAAACCTCCAGGGACATGGGTGCCTCTGCCTGCTCTGACTCCTGCTATTGCACAAGAACAAGCTGGGCTGCTTTGCAGGAAGGCAAGAGGGTGATGGAGCCTGGGTCACCCTAGCTGAGGCCATCCGGGACTAGCTAGCTCCCAGCTGCCCACAGATGTGTGAGTGAGCCCAGCCAGGACTAGCCAGGCCCAGCAATGAGCAGCAGTGCCGCCTGGTCCTTCTTTAATACTAAGGAAATGTGAAGTCATGTGTTTGGAGCTATTTGTTACTCAGCACTAGCTACCTGATACCCCTCTCTCCAGGGCCCTGAACAGCAGCTGCCCCACCTCAGCACAGGCCAGAGGCTCTAGAAGTTCCCGGGGGTGCTGAGAACCAGGCCATGGGGAGGGCTGGATTCCACTGGCTAACAGTGCCAGAGGGTGCCAGGGGCAGAGCTTGTGGGAGGGGGTTCCCGTGTCAAGTCCATGGCAGGAGCTACTGAAGCAGAAGCATGACTCTCCACTGCCTTTCTTTGCCTTGGTTTTTCCCCCTGTGAAATGGGCCCATCACCCTGTCCTGTCTCCTGGGGCTACCTGGTAAGGTAGTGTGTGTGGCAGCTGGAGGCGGATCAACTATGTGCCAGTGCTGGGCTGCAACCTAGGGATAGAGGCCCATGGCTGCCTTCTAGGGACCCACAACTGAGAAGGTGGCATCACTAAGCTCATCTCACAGACTGGAAACCGTGGGGAGAGGAGGTCGGCTTGCCTGAGGCCCAGGACACACAGAAGAAGGCGGGCATGGCCACAAGCCCCAGCTGGGTCTGAGCTGGTCGTTATCTTCATGTTTTTCTCCCTGTGGTCACCTTTTTGGAAATATCGTACTTCCTGAGCTAACTGCACTTACGAGGTAATGATTGGTGCGAGTTTATAGTCTCTCTCTCTCTCTCTCTTTTTTTTTTTTGAGATGGAGTCTCGCTATGTCGCCCAGGCTGGAGTGCACTGGCGTGATCTCGGCTCACTGCAAGCTCCGCCTCCCGGGTTCACGCCATTCTCCTGCCTCAGCCTCCCGAGTAGCTGGGACTACAGGCGCCTGCCACCGCATCCGGCTAATTTTTTGTATTTTTAGTAGAGACGGGGTTTCACCGTGTTAGCCAGGATGGTTTCGATCTCCTGACCTCGTGATCTGCCCGCCTTGGCCTCCCAAAATGCTGGGATTACAGGCATGAGCCACCGCGCCCGGCCTTTTTTTTGTTGTTTTTTGTTTGTTTGTTTGTTTTTGAGACAGTGTCATTCTTTCACCCAGGCTGGAATACAGTGGCACGATCTCGGCTCACTGCAACCTCTGCCTCCTGGGTTAAAGCAATTCTCCTGCCTCAGCCTCTGGAGTTGCTGGGATTACAGCCACCATGCCCAGCTAATTTTTGTATTTTTAGTAGAAACGGGGTTTCACCATGTTGGCCAGGCTGGTCTTGAACTCTTGACCTCAAGTGATCCACCCGCCTTGGCCTCTCAAAATACTGGGATTACAGGCATGAGCCACTGCGCCTGGCTCACTCCTTTTTTTGAGACAGAGTCTCACTCTGTTGCTAGGATAGAGTACAGTGGTGCAATTTTGGTTCACTGTAACCTCTGCCTCCCAGATTCAAGTGATTCTCCTGCCTCAGCCTCCCGAATAGCTGGGATTACAGGCACCCGCCACCATGCCCAGCTAATTTTTGTATTTTTAGTAGACGGGGGTCTCACCATGTTGGCCAGGCTGGTCTTGAACTCCTGAGCTCAAGAGATCTGCCCGCCTCGGCCTCCCAAAGTGCTGAGGTTACAGGCGTGAGCCAACGCGCCGGGTCCCGCAGTCTCTTTTCACCAGGCACGGTGGTTCAGTGTTACCGCCTGGGGTAACTGATCCCACTGTTCAGTTGGGAGGCAGCTGATCCGCACTGTTCCCCCCGCTCTGAGTTCCCCCAGGCCAGAGCTGAGAGCCAGGCTCACCAGATCCCTGCAGGAGGGCCTTGTATCTGAGTCCAATTTTCCTCCAGCACGAGGCCTGACATTTAGTTACCTGCTATCTTGTCCGCTGTTCAGTGTTCTTGGCCTTTGGATATTTCGCCCCGCGTGTTTCATTGTCTTCAGGGAAATGGCTGGTCCAGGCACCCAGCCTGCTGTCACCGGGAAGGGACATGTGCCCTGAGACGGGGCTGACGTCACTGCTGCACCCTGGTGGGGCACACCAGCCCACGGCTGTGCCGCCCCGGAGGTGCCCTTCTGTCGGAGGGCATTTGCCAAAACCAGCAATGGTTCTCATTCCGTGGCCTCGTGGGGTCAGGAGGAGAGAAGTCAGGGCCAGTCCTGCCCAAAATGGGGAGCATTATAGAAAACCTTTCCTACCTTAAGCTGAAAACCTAAAGGGCTACACTCTTAGGGTAAGAATGAATCAGAATTAGCCCTGCTCCCTCCACAGGAAAGACACTTGGTGCTAAAAGAAGCAAAAAGAAAAAGTTCTTGAGAAGTTAGGGCAACAGGTCTTCTCCAGCACAGATTTGAGGCCCAAGAATGCAGAGAACTCCAAGCACTCAATGCGTTGTTTTGACACAGGGTATCTCTCTGTCACCCAGGCTGGAGCACGGTGGCGTGATCATGGCTCACTGCAGCCTCAAACTCCTGGGCTCGAGCAATCCTCCCACCTCAGCCTCCCAAGTAGCTGGAACTTCAGGTGCATACCACCATGCCCAGCTAATTAAAAAGAAAAGAAATACACCAGGTGCAGTGGCTCACGCCTGTAATCCCAGCACTTTGAAAAGCCACGGCAGGTGGATCACCTGAGATTAGCAGTTTGAGACCAGCCTGGCCAACCTGGTGCGACCCTGTCTCTACTAAAAATACAAAAATTAGCCAGGTGTGGTGGTGGGCGCCTGTAATCCCAGCTATTGGGGAGGCTGAGGCAGAATTGCTTGAACCCAGGAGGTGGAGACTGCAGTAAGCCGAGATCACACTATTGCACTCCAGCCTGGGCAACAAGAGACTCCATCTCAAAACAAAAAAAAGTGTGTAAAGATGGGGTCTTTCTATGTTGTCCAGGCTATTCTCAAACTCCTGGCCTTAAACAATCCTCCTACCTCAGCCTTCCAGAGTGCTGGGATTACAGGCATGAGCCACCGTGCCCAGACCTTTGGGGGGGCCAGTATGTTTGGTTTGCAGTGGCCTCCAGTGGGTAATGCCCCAAATTACTCCTCCCTAGTGGACTCTACCTTCATCCTAGGCCTCAAAGAATCTCTCCATCAACATTTTTCAAAGCCAGTGAGCAGCACATAGTTAAAGATGACCAAGAACACAGGGAAACAGGGCACCATGAGTGACCTGCACAGGCTTCAGACACGAGGATGGTTGTGCACTGTGCCAGACCCTGGGGTGGTTGTGTGCGGTGACCGACACTGGCCAGGTGGTCCTGTTGACTTGTTTCCAGGCATCCGGCCTAACCACAGTCCCCAGGATCCTTCATAGCTGGGCACAGCCACACGGCTCAAATCTGGACGATGGAATGTGGGTGATGATGACAGGAGCAACCTCCAGTCCCAGCCCATAATATACTCTCAAAGAAATTAGTTAAAGAGGGCCAAGTGCAGTAGCAGCATTTTGGGAGGCAGAGACGGGTGGATGACCTGAGGTCAGGAGTTTGAGGTCAGCCTGGCCAACATGGCAAAACTCCATCTCTATTAAAAATACAAAAATTAGCCAGGTGTGGTGGCACGTACCTGTAATCCCAACTACTCGGGAGGCTGAGGCAGGAGAATCACTTGAACCCAGGAGGCAGAGATTGCCATGAGCTGAGATTGTGCCACTGCACTCCAGCCTGGGTGACACAGTGAGACACTGTCTCAAAAAAAAAAAAAAAAAAAAAACAGGAAAGTCCCAAGAGGAGATGAGAGGAGGAAGAGAGAAGGAGAGAATATCTGAAAGGATAGTGGCTAAGAATTTCTCAGAACTGATGAAAACTACTAATCCACAGATTTAAGAATCCTAGTGAATTCCAAGCAGAACAAAAAGAAACTCTCACCTACACAAGACAGTAAAATTGCTGAAAACCAAGGACAATTAAAAAAAAAAAAAAACAAAAAACTTAAAAGCAGCCAGAGGAAAAAGAGAGTTACTTTGAAAGAACGGACGTTAGACTGACAGCCAAACTCTTGAACACAGCAACAGAAGTCAGGGGACGCTGGGATGTGCTGAACAAACCAACGCACTACAAGAGAGTAACTGCCTAGCTGGATGTGGTGTTGTGGCTCACGCCTGTAATCCCAGCACTTATGGAGTGCTAGGAGGATCACTTGAGGCCAGGCTGGTCTCGAACTCCTGACCTCAGGTGATCCACCCACCTTAACCTCCCAAAGTGCTGGAATTACAGGCGTGAGTCACTGCGCCTGGCCCCCAAGAATAACTTTAACCAAAGAAGTGAAAGATCTGTACACTGGAAACTGTTAAGACACCAATTTAAATAAACTGAAGAGGACACAAATAAATGGAAAGATATCCCATGTTCATGGATAAGAATGACAAATTTTTTTTTTTTTTTTTTTTTTTTTGAGACAGAGTCTCGCTCTGTCACCCAGGTTGGAGGGCAGTGGCATGATCTCCGCTCACTGCAAGCTCCGCCTCCCGGGTTCATGCCATTCTCCTGCCTCAGCCTCCCAAGTAGCTGGGACTACAGGCGCCCGCCACCACGCCCGGCAATTTTTTTGTATTTTTAGTAGAGATGGGGCTTCACTGTGTTAGCCAGGATGGTCTCGATCTCCTGACCTCGTGATCCACCCACCTCAGCCTCCTAAAGTGCTAGGATTACAGGCGTGAGCCACTGTGCCCGGCGACTAATATTTTTTAAATGTCCATCCTACCCAAAGTGCTCTACAGCCTCATTGTGATTCCTATCAAAATTCCAATGGCATTTTTCACAGAAGTTGAAAAAAAAATCCTAAAATTCATATGGAACCACAAAAGACCCCAGAGCCAGAGTAATTTTGAAAAAGAACAAAGCTGGTGGCATCACATTACTTGACTTCAGAGTATACTACAAAGTTACAGTAAGCAAAACAGTATGGTACTGGCATACAAACAGACACACAGACCAGTGGAACAGAACAGAGCACAGAAATAAACCCTCATGATTAGTCTTTGACAAGGGTGCCAAGAATACACAGTGGGGAAAGGATAGTCCCTTCAATAAGAGAGGACCAGACTACTCAGGAGGCTGAGGCAGGAGAATTGGTTGAACCCAGGAGGCAGAGGTTGCAGTGAGCTAAGATTGCGCCACCACACTCCAGCCTGGACAAGAGGGAGACTCTGTCTCAGTAAATAAATACGTAAATGAATAAGAGGACCTAGGGAGACTATCTCTACAAAGATTTTAAAAATTAGTTGGGTGTGGTGGCATGCGCCTATAGTCCCAGCTGCTTCGGAGGCTGAGGCAGGCAGGTGGCTTGAGCCCAGTAAGTCGAAGCTGCAGTGAACTGACCATGCCACTGCACTCCAGCCTGGGCCGCAGAGCAAGACCCCATCTGTAAAACAAACTAAAACATCACTGGGCGCAGTGGCTCATGCCTATAATCCCAGCACTTTGGGAGGCCAAGGCAGGCAAATTACCTGAGCTCAGGAGTTTGAGAGCAGCCTGGGCAACATGGTGAAACTTTGTCTCTACAAAGAAAATACCCCAAAAAAGTAGCCAGGCATGGTGACCTGTGACTGTAGTCCCAGCTACTTGGGAGGCTGAAGTGGGAGGATCACTTGAGCCTGGGATGTACAGGTTAGTGAGCTGAGATTGCATCACTGCACTGCAGCCTAGGGGACAGATCAAGACAAGAAAGAAAGAGAAAGGAAAGAAAGGAAAGAAAGGAAAGGAAGGAAAGGAAGGAAAGGACGGAAGGAAGAAAGGAAGGAAGGAAGGAAGGAAGGAAGGAAGGAAGGAAGGAAGGAAGGAAGGAAGGAAGGAAGGAAGGAAGGAAGGAAGGAAGGAAGGAAGGAAGGAAGGAAGGAAGGAAGGAAATAAATTGGCCGGGCACAGTGGCTCACGCCTGTAATCCCAGCACTTTGGGAGGCTGAGGTGGGTGGATCACCTGAGGTCAGGAGTTCGAGACCAGCCTGGCTAACATGGTGAAACCCCATTTCTACTAAAAATACAAAAAATTAGCCAGGCATGGTGGCGTGTGCCTGTAATCCCAGCTATTTGGGAGGCTGAGGCAGGAGAATCGCTTGAACCCAGGAGGCAGAGGTTGCAGTGAGCCAAGATCGTGCCACTGCACTCCAGCTTAGGCAAGAAGAGCGAAACTCCATCTCAAAAGAAAGAAAGAAAGAGACAGAGAAAGAGAGAAAGAAAGAAAGAGAGAAAGAGAGAAAAAGAAAGAAAAGGAAAGAAGGAAGGGAAGGGGAGGGAGGAAGGGAGGAAGAAGGGAGGAAGAAGGGAGGGAGGAGGAAGGGAGGGAGGAACAGTGCTGGGAAAACTGGATATCCACACGCGAATGAATGAAACTGGACCCTTGTCTCAGATCATTACTAAATTAACTCAAAATGGATTAAAGACTTCAATGCCATTTATTTTGAGTAGAAAATAAGTCATTTCTTTAATACATCAAAATGTGGCATTTCTTGACCTTGCTTCTCTCCTGGTCCTGGCTTCCCCAGAGGATCCACTGGGCTGGGCTGGAGCCCTGGGGATGGCAGTGTCCCACCGAAGGACATGGCACTGCCTTCCTCAGTCCTGAACCCCAGTGGCAGAATCTGGTTCTACTTAGTAGCAGTCAGCCTCGTCCCCCTGCAGGAAGCCCCCCGTGGCCAGCATGTCCTGCAGGAGGGACTGGGGGCTCTTCTCCACGTGGTCGCTGCTCTCGGCCAGTGTGCTCCGCAGGCCCTCCAGGTCTAGGGACCTGAGCATGGCCAGCACAGCCTCAGGCTCCTGGTCCCCTGGGGGCTGGGCGTGCTCACCCGCCCGGCACCTCGGCAGGGCGGCCTCCACTGAGGCGGTGTTGGGGCCGCCCCCGGCCTCCCGCAGGCTGCTGTAGGAAGCAATCTTGTCCCTCAGGAAGAGGAGGAGGTCACAGGACTTCTGCGCCACGGGGCGGTCGCAGTCAAACAAGGCACAAAAGGCGAAGTCAAAGAGCCCCACGTGGCAGAAAGCCCTCAGTGCCTCGGTGAGTGGCCGGGCTGGGGCCACCTCGGGTAGGGCCACGGCATAGGGGCAGTGGGTACGTGGCGGCCCCAATGTCTGGCCTAGGAACACCAGCGCCAGCTCCAGGCCCTGGGCACGGACCTCCCAGTCCAGGTCCCGGCTTGCCGCCTGCAGCACAGTGGCCACGAACTGCTCCGTGTCCTGGGCCGCGTCGGCGTGGCCGTCCCGCAGCCACTCGGTGAAGACTTGCATGACCGCCCTCCGTGGGAAGCCCTCCGAGTCCACGGAGAGGATGTGCAGGAGCTCCGGGAACAGGCTCTGGGGGACAGGGAGCGGGTGGGATGGTCAGTGGGGCGGCAGGAGTGGGGCTCCCACAACAGGACCCCGGGGGCATCCGTGGGGCTGGCCCCGGGCATGGGCAGTCTAGGGCCACACCCCACTCTGGCACCTTCCTGTGCTATGCAGTGAGCACACTGCCCTCCAATCCTCAGTTTACCCATCTGTCAAATGGAGGTAACCATGTCTAAGTGGAGGGGTGCTGGGGAGACAAGGCGAAGAGCACAGGCCCCACGCCCAGCAGAGCCCCAGGGCCTCGGCAGTCACTCCCACAGGTGCTGCCCACAGCAGCAGCTGCTCCCACGGTGGATGCTGGCTGCTCACCCACCCGCAAGCAGTCGAGCACACACGATGGCCAGGTGGGAACTGCTGGCCGAGGAACCCGCCACCTCCTACCTTCTGGGCCTCTGCGTGCTCAGGGCTGGCAGGGGCTGGTAGCCGAGGAACCCAGCACTTCCTACCTGCCGGGCCTCTGCATACTCAGGGCTGGTGGGGGCGTGCAGGCCCCGGCTGGAAAGTTGCCCCGTGGCGATCACTGCGCTCGCTCGGACGTAACTCTCAGGGTCCTGGAGGAGCTGCCGGGCCAGCTCAGGCACCTCTGAAGCCAGGAGGGCGCATCTGAAGTCAGCCTGCCCTGGGGGTCGAAGTGGCCACATGCAGCTGTGACCGAGGGCCGAGCCTTGCCGCCTTGGCCTCTGCCTCCACCCCCTTGTGGGCAGCCAACATGGCCCAAGTTTCTAGAGCCAGCAAGAGGCTGCTGGTGCACCCCGGCTCAGTGAGCCCCCAGCAGGCGGAAAGGCAGCCCCTCCATCTGCCAGCACTCACCTCCCCAGTGCCTGCTCAGCTGGGTCAGGAACTCGAGGGCGGAGTCCCTCACCTCCCAGCAGGGGTGGCACAGGCGTTTCTGCAGCACAGGGAACAGCTCTAGGGCGGGAAGGGGCAGGTCAGGGCGAGCTTGGGGCCAGGCTCACGCTGCCCTCGGAGCCGCCCAGTCCCTGCTGCCTCCACCCCTGCGACTCCAGCTCCGTTCACCCCTGTGAGGGGCTGCGTTACCTCTGAGGAACTGCGGGATGAGGGGGCCAAGATCAGCGCAGCCAGGGGTCTTGGGTGAGCTCAGAAGCCACCGGAGTGTGGCCTGGAAGGCCTTCTTCAGAACCTGGAGCAGACAGGGCGGGCTGTAGGGCCACGAGAGGCAGAGGGACAAGCTGTCTGCCTGTCCCCTCACCTTCCTCTGTGCTGCCCCCACTGCAGGGACAGAGATGGGGACAGGAAGTGGAGAGAGAAGGGAACACTGGGCTTCCTTCTTTTTTAGAGACAGGGTCTCACTGCAGCCTCCACCTCCCAGGCTCAAACAATCCTCCTGCCTCAGCCTTATGAGTGGTTGGGGCTAGAGGCACACATCACCATGCCCCGCCAATTTTTGCAGTCAAATGCTCTACCCCTGAGCTACACCCCGGGGCTAATTTTTGTATTTTTTGTAGAGATGGGATCTTGCTATGTTGCCCAGGCTGGACTCAAAGTCCTGGGCTCCACAGATCCTCCCACAGCACAGTAATCACAGCTCTGAGCTCCACACCCCTCTCAGGCTGATTTTAATAAGGCAGGATCTGCTGCGGAAGCGGCTCCCCAGACTGTGAGCAGGAGGCGGCGGTGGCCCCCACCAGAAGACCCACCACCCAGGCAGCGGGATTTCTGCATCAAAACATGACCAATGACGCAGGGCACTTTTCCGTAGGATCTCAGGAGGCCCTGGGCCCTTCCTCCAAAGCTGTCCACTGTCTGCTCAGCAGCAGGCGGCACAAGGTCTGTACCCGCCAGGGCCCAGCTCCACAAGGGGCTATGGAGTGGGCACGTTCACAAACGGTGCTTAGGAGAACCCGGAGCCCACGCCCAGGGCTGTCCTGGTGCCACTTCATTTCCCTTGTCCAGAATTCCCTGCAGGCCGCCTGGCCGGCGCCCCTGCTCCCCACGGCCCCACACATCCCTGCATGCTGATGTATCTTCACCAACAAGAGGCCCTGGGCCCGACGCATGCAGCCACCTGTGTCATGAAGCTCTCTGAGCAGTGACTCTGTGGCCCTGTGTGAAGGCCCCGTCCCTAGAGGCCCGCATGGGGCCAGGGTGGAGTGGGGGGTGGGTCCCACTGCCTCTGCCTCCCTCCTCTCCTCGTTCCCTATCCGTACCGTGGGGCTGGAGCCGGGGCTCTCGAGGCACTCCAGGAGGACAGCAAGCGCCTGTGTCACCAACTCCTGGGGGCCTGAGACAGAGGTGAGCGGATAAACCACCCCCACCTCCCCCCCACGGCCCTCCCCATCAACTCTGGGAAGGAGCAGGACAAGGCCTCATTCGCCAGCTGAAACCTCCTGCACAGCCCCTGCACCCCTCAGCCCCCGCCCCAGAGAAGAAACACAGAGGGACAGCAATTCCCAGGCGCCTCCGAGCAGAAAGGAGAGTGGGGGCTTGGGTTTCGCCCAACACCAAAGCCGTACAGAACACACTCACCTGTCCCCTCTGACAGCGTCCCCAGGAAGTCGAGGGCTGCTCGCTGGACCCGGACGCAGCCCGCCAGAGTCCCACAGAGGTGGCCCCCCACGCTGGAGGCGGGGGCAGCCGAGCCATCACAGAGCCGCAGGACAGTCACTGCAGCTCCCAGCAGGGACGCCTGGGGCCACGGCGACGGGCGCTGGGGCTGGCGAGGGAGGGGAGCGTTAGCCAAGGTTGCGGTCCCACTGCCAGCGTGGATGCAGGGGCGCTGGGGCTTCGAGGCCAGTGGGGTGGGGTGCGGGGCGTCAGCCCAGGTTGCGGTCCCACTGCCGGCGTGGATGCTGCCGGGCTGCATGAGGGCGGGGCCACACCTACCAGCGGCTGCAGCTCCTCCAGGTGAGCCAGGGTGCGGCACAGGAGGCCCGCACAGGACGACTTGGAGGCCAGGAGCGCGTCCACCGTCGTGGCGTCGTCTGCCGTCCCGTCCAGCAAGCCTGGGGGCCAAGCCAGGAAAGAGCTCCCTTAGAGAGCACTTCTGCCTGCCCACGGTCGCCAGCCACCCCCTGGCCACCACTCGCAGCAGAGGCCAGGACCTGGGTGCAGAGCAGCGGCTCACCAGGGATGATGGCCACGGCCCCGGTCCCCTTTCCTCTTAGTGGGAGGCCTGGGTGTGACTAAAGTGGGATGGGGGTGGTGAGTCTGGTACTCCCATCCATCTCCCCTCCCCCAGCTGCAGGGACCCAGGTTCCGCCCTCCCAGCCTTTTCTGAGCGGCGTACCTGGGGGTCCGGGGGCCTGAACTGTGGCCTTCAGGACACAGGCCAGGGGCTGGAGGAGGACCTGGAAGGCCTGGGTCCTCAGTGCCTGTGGGCTGGAGACAAACACACAGTGAGCGCCGTGACCCTGGCCATGAGGCAAGCTGGCTGTGCTAACATCCCCAGCAAGCCTGGAGCAAATCAGGGAGGGGGTTGGGACACCCCGCCAAGAAACAGTTTCTCTGCAGGCCACTGGCCAGGGGACGCCATGGGACAGAGAGTGGCGGGGAGACAGACCTGACCAAGGAGATGAGCCTGATACTCCCAATGTCCTTAGGAGCAGACACTGAGGGGTCTCCTGGAGGGCCCGGCCATGCACCCAGAGAGAGGGGCAGTGCCCACTCAGGCGGACAGGGACGGGGTGTCCCCAGGTGTGCACCGCGTCCACTTTGTAGGAGGGACCTGCCCTCATGTCTGGGTCCAGGTGGGGGCAGTGCCCGCTCAGGGGGACAGGGACAGGGTGCCCCCAGCCTCCTGGGTGTCCCCAGGTGTGCACAGCATCCACTTTGTAGGAGGGACCTGCCCTCACATCTGGGCCCAGGTGGGGGCAGTGTCCCCACAGTGCATTCCTGCAAGGCCGGGTCTGTTCCTCCGTCCTCCCCGTCTACTCTCCTAAACATTCGGCGATCCCGGAGCTCAGAGCCGGGCTTTCATGGTACCCTTGGGCCCTTTGGGCAGCGGGTCCTGAGGTCATGTCCACCCCTAATGTGAGCCCACCCAGAACCCTGGCAGGCCATCCACAGCCTTCCCACCTGTCCTGACCCAGGCACTGCCGTTCCACCGCCCCCAGGCCCCCCATCTGCATGGTGTACGTGCTGGGGAGCTCCAGCACCTCCAACCAAGGCTGCGGTGGGGGACAGGTGGGAGGGCAGCGGAGCGCAGGGCCTGGGCAGGATCATCCCGCTCTGGGCAGAGCAGCTCCGGCCATCCTTCTTACCTCTGGGGATCTCGCAGAGCTTTTGTCTTGAAACAATTATTCTGTTGCTAAAGATCCTGCAGAAGCCGCCAGCCTGCACGACTGCCACGCGTAACCCACGCATGGCCCAATCACACCCCATACGGCCGCCTGACTGTCCCTGGTTTCCGGAACTCCCCTGCCTTGAGGGCTGCGCTCTCAACCTCCCTGCCTGCCCTGGCTCCCAACACCCGCCTCGGCATGAAACGCACCCCAGCCCATACCAGTGCTCGAGCTTCAGGATCCCCAAAGCCAGGGGTCCCACGTGGGTGGGACCCAGGCAGCTCAGAGCCTGCGCCAGCATCTCCCACAGGCCGCCATCAGAAGAACTGAACACAGGAGAACTGCAGGGAGACCCCAGAGAGAGAAATTATCCCCCATCCCCTAAAACCCCATTCCAGGCCTGGCTGAGAGACTGCCATGGCCCCAGCGCTGAAGGTGCCCAGCCCAGGACAGGCCTTTCCCCCCGAGGGTTCCAGGGTCACCCCGGTGCTGCTTCACTGCAGGCCACATCCTCAGGGAGTCTCTGGCTGCCAGTGGGACATGCCCGGGCATCATCTGAGGAAAACAATTGCCACCCAGGCCCCCCAGCTGCGTCCCGGGGGCCTGACCGAGCCACACAGAGAAGCAGGTCCACGAGCGAGTGTGCGGCGGGGATGGGGTCTCTCTCCAGCAGACAGGCCACGCGGGGACTCAGCCGCACCCACAGGGCTTCCGTCCAGGGGCTCTGGCAGCGCCCGAAGGTCGTGGTCAGGACGTTCAGGGCCTGAGTGACCTTGGGGGTGGCCGTGCAGCACAAGGACTCCTCCACATGATCTGTGATCTTCTGGGCACACGCGGGCCAGTCATCCCCCCGCAGGCAGGGGTGCCCCTCGGCTCCACCTCGCATGGACAAAGCCAGGACGTGCACCAGGAGCTGACTGGCCGCCGAGGCCACAAACAGGCTGGAGTCTCCCTGTAGGGAGAAGATGGTGTCGACTGCACCTGGGCAGGGGATGGGGCAAGACAGGAAAAAGGGGATGAGCCAGAATAGAGCCAGGGGAGGCAGACAGCAACCTTAATCCAGGACTCCAGGGCCTCAGGGAAGATGCAAACAGCAGAGGGCACCCCAAGACGCCCCCAAATGCCCCTCCACTCAAAAGCAAAAGAGAACAGGAACTGAAGCTCCCTAGAGACAAGCACCTTCCCCCCAGCTGAGCATTAAACACACACAGCTTGTGATGCTTCCCAATTCGTTCCTTGTTGTTTTTTGTTCTTCTTGTTGTTGTTGTTTTGAGACGGAGTCTCGTTCCGTCACCCAGGCTGGAGTACAATGGTGCAATCTTGGCTCACTGCAACCTCCACCTCCCGGGTTCAAGCCATTCTCCCACCTCAGTCTCCCAAGCAGCTGGGATTACAGGCACCTGCCATCATGCCCTGCTAATTTTTGTATTTTTAGTAGAGATGGGGTTTCACCATGTTGGCCAGGCTGGTCTTGAACTCCTGACCTCAGGTGATCCACCTGCCTTGGCCTCCCAAAGTGCTCAGATTACAGGCGTGAGCCACTGTGCCCAGCCTTGTTTCTTGTGTTTTGAGACAGGGTCTTGCTCTGTAGCCTAAGCTGGAGTGCAATGGCTCAACCACTGCTCACTGCAGCCTCCACCCCCTGGACTCAAAAGATCCTCTTGCTTCAGCCTCCCGAGTAGCCAGGACTATAGCCATGCGCCACCACGCCTGGCTCTCAAATAGTTTCAAAGACTGAGTCCTCACAGCTGATCTGTAAATGGCTGAGAAAGCCGTCTCGGCTCCTAGGGCCTGACTTGCAAACCAGAGGACACTGGACAGCAGTACTGTCACGGTGCATTCTTCACAACAACCCTGCGACATCGCACAGACCAGACGCTCAGATTCAGCAAGGTGCAGTGACTCCCCTCGGGTCACACAGGCAGGATGAGGAATGGGGTGGGGTGTGGGCGCACTCACCGTGGTCAGCCAGGAAGCGCAGGGCGCTGGCGTGCTGTGCCAGGGAGCGCAGGCCCTGGATCCAGCCGCTGCGCACGGTGGGGACGGCCCAGGCTGCTCGGCCGAGGGGTCCTGCCTCCCCAAAGAGCCCTGGTAGCAACTCCCCCTGCTGGGAAGCAAAAAAAGAGGTGAGGAGGGGCCGGGCGCGATGACTCGTGCCTGTAATCCCAGCACTTTGGGAGGCTGAGGAGGGCAGATCACGAGGTCAGGAGTTCAAGACCAGCCTGACCAACATGGTGAAACCCCGTCTCTACTAGAAATACAAAAATCTGCCGGGTGTGTTGGCACGCACCTGTAATCCCAGCTACTCAGAAGGCTGAGGCAGGAGAATCGCTTGAACCTGGGAGGCAGAGGTTGCAGTGAGCCAAGATCGCACCACTGCACACCAGCCTGGGTAACAGAGCGAGACTCCGTCTCAAAAAAACAAACAAAAAAGAGGTTAGGGGACCTGGCAGGTTTCCAGGGATGTGGAGCAAAGCACAGATGGGTTTTCAGTTTTCCAGGGCTGGTGGAGGCACTTTTGGAGGACGCTTTCATGTATGTATGTATGTATGTATGTACGTACGTATGTATGTATGTATGTATGTATGTATTTATTGACAGTCTCACTCTGTTGCCCAGGCTGGAGTGCAGTGGCACAATCTCGGCTCACTGCAACCTCTGCCTCCCGGGCTCAAGCTATTCCCCTGTCTCAGCCTCCCGAGTAGCTGGGATTACAGGTGCCCGCCACCACACCCAGCTAATTTTTGCATTTTTAGTAAAGACAGGTCTTTACCATGTTTGTCAGGCTAGTCTCGAACTCCTGACCTCAGGTGATCCGCCTGCCTCAGCCTCCCAAAGTGCTGGGATTACAGGCATGAGCCACCGCGCCTGGTCTGGAGGGCCCTTTCCTGCCAGCTGCTGACAGACAAAGGCCCCCGGATTCACTGTACGGCAGCGCCCTAGGATGTCTTGGAAAG
The DNA here is from genome assembly GCF_003255815.1 of Theropithecus gelada. Taxonomy (NCBI): domain Eukaryota; kingdom Metazoa; phylum Chordata; class Mammalia; order Primates; family Cercopithecidae; genus Theropithecus; species Theropithecus gelada. Next base: position 51,934,569 of record NC_037670.1, on the reverse strand, counting down.
TCTGTCCTGCAGCAGGATGGTGCCTGGGTGGGCTGCTAGGGAGGCTGCAGGTGCTTAATTGGGGGGCACCATGAATGGCAGTAGCTAACGGTACTGGATGTGCCTTCGAGCAACCTGGCGAGGGCCTGTGGGGCACCAAGAGAAGCCGTCGTGCTAGACGGGCAAGGGCCCTGAAGCTCACATCAGGCATCACCTAACAGACTCAGCGCTGCCTGTTTGGAGCTGGAAGACACAGCTCTGGAGGGCTCTCGAGCTCTCATGCCTTGTTGCTACGTAGAAATTCTTGGCTGGGAGCAGTGGCTCATGACCAAGGCAGGAGGATTGCTTGAGGCCAGGAGTTTGAGACCAGCCTGGGCAACATAGTGAGACCCCATCTCTACCAAAGATAAAAAAAAGTTAGTCAGGTGCATGCACCTGTGGACCCAGCTACTCAGGAGGCTGAATGGGGAGGGTCACTTGAGCCCAGGAGGTCAAGGCTGCAGTGAGCTGCCACTGCACTCCAGCCTGGCCAACAGAGCAGGATTCTGTCTCTAAAAAACAAACAAAAAAAGGCCGGGTGTGGTGGCTCACGCCTGCAATCCCAGCATTTTGGGAGGCCGAGGCAGACTGATCACTTGAGGTCAGGAGTTTGTGACCAGCCTGGCCAAAATGGTGAAACCCCGTCTCTACTAAAAATATAAAACTTAGCTGGGCATGGTGGCAGGTGCCTGTAGTCCCGGATACTCGGGAGGCTGAGGCAGGAGAATCGCTTGAACCTGGGAGGTGGAGACTGCAGTTAGCTGAGTTTGAGCCACTGCACTCCAGCCTGGGTCTCAAAAAATAGTAATAAAATAAAATAAAAAATAAATAAAATTAGTTAATTTTTTTTTAAAAAGACATTCTCATTAGTCATTCATTCATCTGTAGGCTGGGTCACTGGAGGTGCAGGATGTGCGGTCTCATTTGGTCCTCATGACAACCCCATGGCGCGGCTACGACTTCCATCTCCGTCCTAGGGAGGGACGGAGGCCACGGCGCGGCTACGACCCCCATCTCCATCCTAGGGAGGGACGGAGGCTTGCGGCCGTGGGAAGGTCAGACAGCTGATCAGAGCTGGGAGCCAATCCCAGTCATCTTATTCCAAAAAACCTCAACTCCTTAGCCCCAGCAACACTCTGGGAGAATTTTTCAAAGGGGCTACAGTCAGGGGTAAAAGCATGCAGTTCTGGCGAGGACACAGCGTTGGGGCAGGCCGCTGGAACTTGGGATGGTGATGGCTACAAACGCCCCACCTGGCTGCAGGAGGAGAAGGTTGCCCACCTCTCCACGGGACACTCGGGTGGGAGGCCCCAGGCTCACCTGAAGATACTGGAAGCAGTTTTCCTGGGCTGCGAAGGTTCCTGCCAGGCGCAGAGAGAAGGAGAGGACCCCGGGACTCAGGTCCTGGACTTTCAGCACATGGGACAGCAGCTCCACCAGGCAGGGGTGCCCCTGCAGCAGCACGAGACTGGACTCTGTGGGGACAGCCCAGCCTAGGAGTTACCAGGGGCACAGCACCAGGTGTCCCCCTGGATGACTGCTCTTCTCCTAGCAATTCCCAGACCCTTTTCTTGCAGGGTGTTAGATTTAGGGATCCAACTGGGAAAAAAATATTTGCAACAAATACGGCAAATGACTCATAATTTTAATTCAGTAAGGGCAGAAAAACTAGAAAGTTTAACAACAGCTGAAAGGCGGAACATTTTCACCTTTCACAACAGGTGAATAGCCAAAGATGCTGGAAAAAATGTTCTGCCTCACTGACAGTGAAAAAGAAATACAAATAAAAGTGAAAGACCAGGCTGGGCGCAGCGGCTCACGCCTGTAATCCCAGCACTTTTATGAGGCCGAGGCTTGTGGTCACTTGAGCTCAGGAGTTTGAGACCAGCCTGGCTAATATGGCGAAGCCCTGTCTCTACTAAAAATACAAAAAATTAGCCGGGTGTGGTGGTTCATGCCTGTAGTCCCAGCTAATCAGGAGGCTGAGGCAGGAGAATCGCTTGAATCCATGAGGCAGAGGTTGCAGTGAGCCGAGATTGCGTCACTGCACACCGCACACCCCAGCCTGGTTGACGGAGCGAGATTCCATTCCAAAAAAATAAAAAATAAAACAAAAAGTAGAAGAGCATTTTCACCTTTCAAATGGGTACTTTTCCTTAGCGCTCTGTGCAAGGAGGTACAATGGAACAGGCATTCCTCTCTAGATGTGACATCCTGTATTTCTATACCTAGCTACGCTATTGCTCAAAAGCACCAGTGGCGAAAAAGATATTTTGAGGCAAAGGCTGGGAGAGTTTTCCAGTGAGAGGCTCTTGTAGAAAGAATGTGGTTCAGTAAGAAGGAGAGTGAGGAGCATGCAGAGGAGGAGAACCAGGCCAGGACTCAAAAAGCACTGAGTCCACCTGAATCAGCACCGCAGGCTGGGCGAGGTGCTCATACCTGTAGTCCTGGCACTTTGGGAGGCCAAGGCAAGAGGATCACTTGAGCCCAGGAGTTCAAGACCAGCCTGGGCAACATAGCAAGACCCTGTCTCTACAAAAAAATAAAATAAAATAAAATAAAACAAAAATTCGCCTGGAGTGGTGGCACACATCTGTAGTCCCAGTTACTCAGGAGGCTGAGACAGGAGGATCGCTTGAGCCCAGGAGTTCAAGGCTGCAGTGAGCTATGAAGGCACCACTGTACTACAGCCTGGGCGACAGAGGGAGACCCTGTCTCTAAAAAAAAAAAAAAAAAGGCGGAGCGCGGTGGCTCATGTCTGTAATCCCAGCACTTTGGGAGGCTGAGGCAGGCAGATCACGAGGTCAGGAGATTGAGACCATCCTGACAAACATGGTGAAACCCTGCCTCTACTAAAATATAAAAAATGAGCCGGGTGTGGTGGTGTGCGCCTGTAGTCCCAGGTACTCAGGAGGCTGAGGCAGGAGAATTGCTTGAACTTGGGAGGTGGAGGTTGCAGTGAGCCGAGATTGCACCACTGCACTGCAGCCTGGTGACAGGGCAAGACTCTGCCTCAAAAAAAAAAAAAAAACCTCACTGAGTTCAAAACTAAAAACTCATTGTTGAAGGTTTTGAAACAAAACTCATTGTTGAAGGTTTTGAAACAAAACAGAATTAAAATACTAAACAACAATAACAGAAGCTCGTGATGACCGGAAGGTCAAGCGCTCTGAGATCCTTCAGTTCCCTGGATAGAGAATGGAAAGTCTAATTAACTTCAGACTTTTAAAAAAAATCCAGTTCTCATGCTAAAAATGTAAGAGTAACTACTAAAGAACATAAATAAGCCTGTGGTCCCAGCATCTTGAGAGGCCGAGGTGGGCAGATCACCTGAGCCCAGGAGTTCAAGACCAGGTTGGGCAACACAGGAAGATCTCTCTATAAAAATTCGCTGGGAGGCCAGGCACGGTGGCTCAAGCCTGTAATCCCAGCACTTTGGGAGGCCGAGATGGGCGGATCACGAGGTCAGGAGATCAAGACCATGCTGGCTAACATGGTGAAACCCCATCTCTACTACAAAAATACAAAAAACTAGCCAGGCGAGGTGGCGGCGCCTGTAGTCCCAGCTACTCGGGAGACCGAGGCAGGAGAATGGCGTAAACCCGGGAGGTGGAGCTTGCAGTGAGCTGAGATCTGGCCACTGCACTCCAGCCTGGGCGACAGAGCCAGACTCCGTCTCAAAAAAAAAAATTCGCTGGGCGTGGTGGCACGCATCTGTAGTCCCATCTACACTGGAAGCTGAGACGGGAAGATTGCCTGAGCCCAGGAGGTCAAGGCTGCAGTGAGCCGTGATTACACCACTGGCCTCTAGCCTGGACAATAGCGCAAGAACTTGTCTAAAAAAAAGAACATAAATAGAATGTATCACTTCAAAACCAGAAGAGGAAAGATTAAAAAAAAAAAAAAAAGCTTTATCAATCTGATGGAGGGCAGAAAAGGAGGAGGATAAAGGCACAAAGATAAGGCACAGGAAATTAAAAAATACAAAAGAATTCGAATCTAACGGTCGCCTCGACAAATTAAAGAGATCAAACTTATCTGTTAAAAGAAAGAGTTGCTGAGATTAAATTAAACACTGAAAACGAGCAACGTGGTGTTTCTAAAAGCAATAAAATGCAACAAAGGGAAAGGCTGGGAGCAGGAGAGAAAAAGACACAGCAGGCAAATTCTAACTTTAAAGAAGCTGGTGTAGCAACAGTAATAGCAAACAAAATGGGCTATAAAGCAAAAAGCAGTATTCACTCAGAAGAAAGTTCACTGATCACACAGAGAAATTCCAGAAAGATACAACATTCCTACATCTATGTATATCTAACCTAACGTCAAAACGTGTAAAGCAGCCTGGGCAACATGGTGAAACCGTCTCCGCAAAAAAATACAAAAAATTCGCTGGGTGTGCTGGTGTGTCCTTGTAGTCCCAGCCATCCAGGGGGCTGGGATGGGAGGATCACTTGAGCCCAGAAGTTGAGGCTACAGTGAGCCGTGATCACGCCACTGCATACTAGCCTGGGTGACAAAGTGAGACCCTGTCTCCAAAAAAAAAAAAAAAAAAAAGGCCAGGCACAGTGGCTCACACCTGTAATCCTGGCGAGAGGCCAAGGCGGGCAGACTGCTTGAGCCCAGGAGTTTGACACCAGCCTGGGTAACACAGTGAAACCCCGTCACTACAAAAAATACAAAAACTTAGCCGGGCATGGTGGTGGGCTCCTGTGGTCCCAGCTATTAGGGAGGCTGAGGTGGCAGAATCATCTGAGCCCAAGAAGTCGAGGCTGCAGTAAGCCGAGATCATGCCACGGTACTCCAGCCTGGGCAATAGAGCAAGACTCCGTCTCAAAAAAAAAGAAAAAGAAAAAGAAAAAAATATGTAAAGCAAAAAAAAAGAATGCAACTCAAAGAAAAGTCATGAATCCATGACCTTGGTGTAAGCTTTTTACACACCTCTCAGAAACAAGCAAACAAATTAGCAAGAACATAGCAGGTCTGAACTAATGAACAAGTGTGGAAACTACTCTTTCCATCAAGTACAGCCCAGGAGAAATGACAGAGGCTGGGCCGGGCGCGGTGGCTCAAGCCTGTAATCCCAGCACTTTGGGAGGCCGAGACGGGCGGATCACGAGGTCAGGAGATCGAGACCATCCTGGCTAACACGGTGAAACCCCGTCTCTACTAAAAAATACAAAAACTAGCCGGGCGAAGTGGCGGGCGCCTGTGGTCCCAGCTACTCGGGAGGCTGAGGCAGGAGAATGGCGTGAACCCGGGAGGCGGAGCTTGCAGTGAGCTGAGATCCGGCCACCGCACTCCAGCCTGGGCGACAGAGCCAGACTCAGTCTCAAAAAAAAAAAAAAAAAAAAAAAAAAAAAAAAGAAATGACAGAGGCTGGGAGGGAGGAGGAAACAGGGACTCACTGTGAATCCAGACTCGGTTTCTTTAGGAGAACAAAATTCGATTGTGCTGATGATTCCAGAGCCCTATAAATTTACTAAGAACTGTTGAATTGATACCATTTATTTATTTATTTTGTCCTTTTCTCATGTCAGACGGGTCACGTACCGACATCATACCACAGTTCCACGGTGCCACATCTCACACATGCACCTGAACACTCAATTATCATGCTTAGGCTGGGTGTGGTGGCCCTCCACTGTAATCCCAGCACTTTGGGAGGCCAAGGCGGAGGGATCACCTGAGGTCAGGAGTTGGAGACCAGCCCGGCCAACATGGTGAAATCCCATCCCTACTAAAAATACAAAAATTGGCCGGGCATGGTGGCAGGTGCCTGTAATCCCAGGTACTCGGGAGGCTGAGGCAGGAGGATCGTTTGAACCCAGGAAGCGGAGGTTGCAGTGAGCCGAGATCGTGCCACTGTACCCCAATCTGGGCAACAGAGCAAGACTTGGTCTTGAAAAAAATATATATATATATCATGCTTACAAACTACAGAAGGATCTGGTACACGTTAAGTGGGTGAATTGCAGGGTATGCAAATTATATCTCAATAAAGCTACTGAAAAATACTTCTTAAAATTTGAATACAGGCCGGGCATGGTGCCCCAATCCTGTAATCCCAGCACTTTGGTAAGCCCAGGCGAGAAGACTGCTTGAACCCAGGAGTTCCAAGCCACCTGGGCAAGATGGTGAGACCTCATCTCTATGAGGGAAAAAAAAAAAAAAATAGCTGGGCCTGGTACACACCTGTGATCCCAGCAACTCAAGAGAATGAGGCAGGCAGACTGCTTGAGCCCAGGAGGTCGAGGCCGCAGTGGGCTGTGATCACACCATTGCACTCCAGCCTGGGTGATGGAAAAACCCTGGCTCAAAAAAAAAAAAAAGAAAGAAAAAGAAAGTAAAGAAAAACTGACTACAAACTAGGCCACAGTTGAAGACCTTCAAATACCAAAACATCAAACTCATACAGTGAAATCTCTAGAACACGGAGAAAACTCGCCTGGGTCCTGTGTCTCAATAAAAGTCTCAATAGCTATAAAGACTCAAAACATGTATTTTCTAACCTCCATAAAATAAATTAAAAATCAATAATAAAAAGACTGGAGAAATCCACATTTTGAAACTACATGATATTCTTTTAAATAACTTGTGGGTAGAAAAAAAATCAGAATGAAAAGCATGAAATACTTAGAACTAAATTACAACCAAAGTACTGCATAGTAAAACTGGTAAGATGTAGCTAAAGTCATACTTCTAGAGAAACGCACTCTTAAGTACATATATACACATATATACATACACATATACACACACACACATATACACACACACATATATATGTATTTTTTTTTTTTTTTGGAGACAGAGTCTCACTCCATTGCCCAGGCTGGAGTGCAGTGGCGTTATCTCAGCTCACTGCAACCTCTACCTCCCAGGTTCAAGTGATTCTCCTGCTTCAGCCTCCCGAGTAGCTGGGATTACAGGCATGGACCACCATGTCAGGCTAATTCTTGTATTTTTAGTAGAGACGGGGTTTCACCATGTTAGCCAGGCTGGTTTCCAACTCCTGACCTCAAGTGATCTACCTGCCTCAGCCTACCAAAGTGCTGGGATTATAGGCATGAACCACCGCACCTGGCCTTAAATGTATGTATTAGAAAACAAGGAAGACCCAGATATTTAGCTCAAAAGAGGGTAAACGGCACTTTGGGAAGCAGAGGCAGGTGACTGCCTGAGCCCAGGAGATCGAAAACAGCTTGGACAATACAGTGAGACCCCATCCAAAAAAAAAAAAAAATACAACATAATTTAAAAATAAAACGAGTAAAAGAACAGGGTAAACCAAAAAAAAGAAGTAAAGAATAGCAGAAATTAAAAACATGCAGTCTATCCCAACACAAGGATCGACCATGAGAATAAACATTTCCACGCAAGAATATTTATGTAAAAGGAAAGCCATGATGACACTATTTTTTTTGAGACGGAGTCCATTCTCAGTCGCTCAGGCTGGAGTGCAGTGGTGCGATCTCAGCTCACTGCAACCTCTGACTCCTGGGTTCAAGCCATTCTCCCCTCAGCCTCCCAGGTAGCTGGGATTACAGCGCATGCCACCATGCCTGGCTAATTTTTGTATTTTTAGTGGAGACAAGGTCTCACCATGTTGGCCACGCTGGTCTTGAACTCCTGACTTCAAATGACCTACCTGCCTTGCCCTCCTAAAGTGATGGGATTACGGGCGTGAGCCACCATGTCGGACCTATGACACTACTTAAAATGATGAAAAATGAGAAATATAAACATCTAATAATAACAGTGGAGTGATTCGATGAATTATGGTCCACTCCTACAGCAAATAACACGTAGTCAATAACTAACGTATTACATGGAGAAAACACTCACTATGATGGCAAGAGAGAAAGCAAGACACCAAAATTATATTTACAGTATGACCTCATTTTTTTCCCAGAAAAATACAGCTTTATGATGTGTTATGAAAAAGGCTGGGAGGAAATTAAAAGGTTAATGGTTTAATTTTCCTCTTTACTCTTTTGTTCATGTTTTAAATAACATGAATTACTTTTTTTTTTTTTTTGAGACAGGGTCTCTATCACCCAGGTCAGAGTGCAGTGGCACAATCATAGCTCACTGCAACCTCTACCTCCCGGGTTCAAAGGATCCTCCCATCTCAGCCTCCAGAGTAGATGGGACTACAGGTGCGCCACCAGGCCCAGCTAATTTTTGTTATTTTTTTTTGAGATGAGGTCTCACTATGTTGGACCAGGCTGGTCTCGAACTCCTGGACTTAAGCAATCCGCTCACCTCAGCCTCCCAAAGTGCTGGGATTACAGGTGTGAGCCACTGCATCCAGCCCCTACTTTCATAATCAGAAAGAAAACAAACCTGATGTTTTAAACACACTAAATACAATGAGAACAACAATAAAATAAGTTTGTTCACGCCTTCCACAGAACTGAACCTTGGGATGCCCTGATCGTGGATGAACTGGCTGACTTTCAAGCTCTAACTCTCCAGATAATTCTCTCGGGCTTCATCTTGACTTGCCCTCAGTCTGCCACAGATAATCTCTACGAAGTGAAGGAAAGACATCTGATTTGCAGTTTCTGCCCTTCTTCCAGGACAGGAGAGTCCCCACCCGGTCCCTGCTCCCTGTCCCAGGCTCTGCGTCTGGTCTCTGGATAGACAGTAAACAGCAGCACCACCTCCTTACCTCCTTCAGTGACAGTTTTAAACCAGTCCAGCAGCTTCTCCAAACAGGTGTCATCTGCCACCGGCTGCCTGGGATCTACCAGAACAGCACAGAGAGCAGGGAGCAGCCGGGAGCATTCGGGGTCCATGGTGAGGGCGCAGTCCCTGCAAAGGCAATGTGAGACCCAAACCTCAATGCCCACTGCAGACCCAGCTCGTTCTAGTCACAGCAGCCCACCATGCCTGCTCAGGCCTGGGAAGAGGCCCCAGAACTTTCATCTCAGACCAGGAGAACCATGATCCCCAGACCAGAGGTCTGTTCTGCAGGGATAGATCAAAGCTTTGGTCTAGGTGGGGCCCCGAGCGCTGGTGCTGGGGCTGAAACGGGCAGATAAGAGTCTAGCTGAAATCACAAGGCCTCCAGAGCTGAAAGTCTGTCATCCTTGGGCTTTGGTGCAGTAGGGGCAGCAGCGTGGTGCTGGCCCAGGCTGCAGGTGGGCCAGAGTCAGGGGTATCTTCGAGTTCCGGGGTCGGCCATGTGTGCAGGGGGATATCTATCCATGCCCCAGGGCCAATCTGGGCTGGAAAGTGTCTGTCCCTCCCAAAGTCAAGTGGTGGCTGCATTTGAGGTCGTAAAGCCAGCAGGGGGGTGCGGAGGGGAAGGGGCGACTGTCCGTGTGTCTGTCCCTCTCAGGGTCAGTGTTGGCTGCATTCGGCGTTCTGCAGTCAGCAGGAGGGTGCAGAGGGGAAGGGGAGCCTGTCCTTGTGTCTGTCCCTCCCAGGGTTAGTGGTGGCTGCATCTGACGTCCAGCAGCCGGCGGGGGGAGGGGGGTTCGGCGGGGTGCGGGGGGCCCGGCGGGGTGCGGAGGGGAAGGGGCGCCTGTCCCTCCCAGGACGGGGTGTGCATCCATGCGTCCGGCCTCGGGGGTGGGCGGGGTGGTCAGTGGCTCTGTCTGACCGGGGCATCGTCTGCCAATGTCCGGGGAGGCTGCGTCCCCGGGAAGAGGAACCCTCCCAACACTTTGGAGTCGGTTTTGGCCGCGGGAGCCAGGCCCGAGGGTCCAGAAAGGGCGCCAGACCAGGCGGCCACAGTCGGACTGGGAAGCGAGCGTAGGTCGCGTACACCCCGGGCTGGGCTGCTCCCTGGCCCTCCCGCCCCCTCGGCCGGGCCTCGGCCTCCCCACGCCCGGCTACCGCTACCGCGACCCCCCAGCCTCCGCGCGCCTCACCGCTTGGTTCCGTCCTCCGTCGCAACCACCCCTTCCCCAAGGCTCCGCCTCCGGACTGTGCCACCTGCCAAGCCTGGAGGAGGCGGAGGACGGAGACGGCTGGCGTGGGGAACCGAGACAGCTCTCCTGGAGCCCCCTCTGGAAGCCTCGAGGGCTCACACTTGAAGGAAGGAGTTCAAGCTGAGAGGGACAGGCAGGCGCCAAGCCGGTAGCTCCGACTCATCACCCCCGCCAGGCACCCGATGGTACATGCTGAGCATCCGGTGGGTGGGCGGGGCGTCCCGGGGGCGGGGAATCTCTGAGGAAGGCGCGGCGTTGTATCCGGAGGGGCGGGGCCTCGCCTGCAGGGGCGCCCTGTGTGTGCATCCGCCGGAGCGAGAAAACCACGTGCCGGAGAGAAGCGTCCCGATCTGTGCACCAAAGCCCTTGGTTATTTGGCTTAAGGTTCTCAAATTAGGTCCTCCGCGGCCGCCCTGTGGCTCATGCCTGTAATCCCAGCCTTTTAGGAGGCGCAGTTGGGACGATTGCTTGAAGCCAGGAGTTGAGACCAACCTAGGCAACAAAGCGAGACCCTATCTCTTACAATTAAAAAAAAAAAAAAAAGCCGGGCGCGGTGGCTCACGCCTGTAATCCCAGCACTTTGGGAGGCTGAGGCGGGTGGATCACGAGGTCAGGAGATCGAGACCATCCTGGCTAACACGGTGAAACCCTGTCTGTACTAAAAATACAAAACATTAGCCGGGCGTGGTGGCGGGCGCCTGTAGTCTCAGCTACTCGGGAGGCTGAGGCAGGAAAATGGCGTGAACCTGGGAGGTGGAGGTTGCAGTCAGCCGACATAACGCACTGCACTCCACCCTGGACGACAGAGTGAGACTCCATCTCAAAAAAAAAAAAAAAAAAGAAATGTGACATGGCACGTGTACATTAAATATGAGATTATCAGCAGGGTGTGACACACACCCCATAATTAAACGTATTACTAGTTATTCAGGGCCGGGTGCAGTGGCTCATGCCTGTAATCCAAGCACTTTGGGAGGCAGGGGTGGGCGAATCACGAGGTCAAGAGAGTGAGACCACCCTGGCCAAGGTGGTGAAACCCCGTCTCTACTAAAAATACAAAAATTAGCTGGGCGTGGTGGCATGCACCTGTAGTCCCAGCTACTCGGGGAGCTGAGGCAGGAGAATCGCTTGAATCCAGGAGGCAGAGGTTGCAGTGATCAGAGATCGCACCACTGCACTCCAGCCTGAGCCACAGAGCAAGACCCTGTCAAAAAAAATTTAAAAAGTTATTCGTTGAAACTCACTCATGTACACCCCGTGGAATAAATAAACGCTATAAATAGCCTCAGCTCAGAGTTTTCTTCCCGGAGAGTTGAGGTTAGGACTGGTCTGGCCTTCCAATAAGTTATGAAAGTCTTTCGGAAGTTTATGGAATTCAGAATCACAGATGAAAGGTCATAGATAGGCACAGCTCTATAATTAGGTAAGAGAAGGGCAAGAAGTTTGCGAAGCCCAAGAGTGGGAGAATGGCAAGAGGAGCTTATGCACAGGGAGCACGGAGAGCAAAGCTCCCTGGATGAGACCCTGAAAACAAACACAAGTTTATTATGTGTGTTTGATTGAAGTAGGGTCTTGCTCTGTCGCCCAGGCTAAACTGCAGTGGTGCCATCATAGCTCACTGCAGCCTCGACCTCCTGGGCTCCAAGCGATCCTCCCACCTCAGCCTACCGAGGAACTAGGACTATAGGATGCACCACCATGCCTGGCATTTTATTTATTTTATTTTATTATTTTTCGAGAGACGGGGTCTCGCTATATTGCCCAGGCTGGTATTAAACTCCTGGGCTCAGTTGAATCTCCCGCCTCAGGCTCCCAAAGTGTTGGGATTACAGGCGCGAGCCCCAGTTCTGGGCCGGTTTTTTTCCCCCGGTCTCAGCCCAGCGCTCCGCCCCGGGAACTCCGGGAGCTCTCCTGGTCGGCCGGCCGGCGCCCGTGGACTCTGCGCACGCGCATGGTCGCCCCAGGGGGAAGCGCAGGTTGCGTACGGGCCGGGCGGGTCGGCGGCCTGGTTGCCATGGCAGCGGGGTCGCGGGCCGGCGCCAGGGAAGGCCCGGAGGCTGCAGGCGGCCAGGGCTGCCCGCGGAGCCCCAGACCCAGACGCCCGATCTTGCAGTCCTGAGGGGCGGCCGGGCAGCGCCGCCACCATGTTCCTGGGCACCGGGGAACCGGCCTCGGAGACGGTAAGAACGGGCAAGGGGGCGGCGCCGGGCAGGCGTCCGCGAGGCCTCGGCTCGTCCCGGTCCCCCGCAGCCCTGGGGCCCCGCGCGGTGGCCGGTCCGGGGCGTGAGGACGGGGCGCACGGCCGAGTGACAGCTGCCATTATTGTTACCGCACAAGAGCGCGCTGCAGGCCCCGCGCCACCTGCAGCCTCGCCCGCGCCCGCCTTCGCAGAGGCCGCCGCTTCCAGGAAGCTTTCCGGGAAGCCGCGCCATCGCCTCTGGGCGCCTGTGAGTCTGCGGCCGGCCGGTGACGGAGCTCACGGCGTAAGTGCCTCCGGGCACCCCCAGTCCAAGGCCGGATCCACGAATCCCGTGTAGCCCCAAGCCGTCGGGGTGGGAGGGAGGCAGCCCCAGGGTCTGGGAACCCCGCTTGGTCAGAGGAGGCCTCCTGGAGGAGGGTGGTGCCCCATGTACTCCCCAGGACGAGGGTGCACGGGCCCTCGGTTAGTTCCTTTGCCCGGTAAACACCTACTGTGTGTTAGAGACACCGGAATAAGCTGCATTCCACGGGGTTGGGGGTCTGAGGGACAAGGTGATAAACAGGTAATTAAGATCGTGTCAGAAAGTGAGAAGTGCTGTGCAGAAAATGAAACAGGCCGTATGGCCGGGAGCTGTGGCTCAGGCAGGTAGTCCCTGCACTCTGGGAAGCCGAGGTGGGAGGATCGCTTGAGGCCAAGAGTTCCAGACCAGCCTGGGCAATGTAGCAAGACCCCATCTCTACAAAAAACATTAGCCGAGCTGTGGTGGTGCCTGCTTGTAGTCCCAGCTACTCAGGAGGCTGAAGTGAGAGGATCGCTTGAGCCCAGGAGGTGGAGGCTACCCTGAACTGTGATCATACCATGGCCCTCCAGCCTGGGCGACAGAGTGAGGCCCTGTCTCAAAAAAAAAAAAAAAAAAAAAAAAAAAAAAGCCCATTGAGATGCGGGCAAGGGCAGTGAACGGAAGATGGGCATGAGCCTGATTATGGGGAATCCTGCTGCCCATGCAGGGAATTTGGATTTTATTGGAGAAACAGAGGAAGCCTTTGGAAGCCCATCGAGGGAACTGTGCTCACCTTGCTTCCTCCTAAGGAGACCACAGGGCTCAGCATAGGTGCACCTGCTGTAGCGGCTTGGTGCTGCTGGCCCATTTGGAGTAGCTGAATTTGCCTGCTTTTTCCCCAGGGCACCACGTTCAGTCTCATCTGGAGGGCCTGTCTACACTGGCCTTCAGTTACTGCTTCTTCATCTTTGAGAACAGAACTGCTTGTTGTGATTATAAAAATAATTCACACGTATTATTTATTTATTATTATTCTTTTAAGACAGAGTCTCTTGGCCGGGCGCGATGGCTCGTGCCTGTAATCCCAGCACTTTGGGAGGCCGAGACGGGCGGATCACGAGGTCAGGAGATCAAGACCATCTTAGCTAACATGGTGAAACCCGTCTCTACTGAAAATACAAAAAATTAGCCGGGCGTGGTGGCCGGCGCCTGTAATCCCAGCTACTTGGGAGGCTGAGGCAGGAGAATGGTGTGAACCTGGGAGGCAGAGCTTGCAGTGAGCCGAGATCGCGCCACTGAACTCCAGCCTGGCAACAGAGACCCCCCCCCCAAAAAAAAAAAAAAAAAAAAAAAGACCAAGTCTCGCTCTGCTACCCAGGCTGGAGTGCAGTGGTGCCGTCTCGGATCACTGCAACCTCCGCCTCCCACGTTCAAGCAATTCTCATGCCTCAGCCTCCCTTGTAGCTGGGACTACAGGCCCCCACCACCACACCTGGCTAATTTTTGTATTTTTAGTAGAGATGGGGTTTCACTATGTTGGTCAGGCTGGTCTCTAACTCCTGACCTCAGGTGATCCACCCGCCTTGGCCTCCCGAAGTGTTGGGATTACAGGCGTGAGCCTTTGCTCCCGGCGCTATGTAGATCTTTAATTTCTTTCAACAATGGTTTATATTTTTCAATGTACAAAGTCTGTGCTTTTGTTAAATTTATTCCTAAGCATTTTATGTTGTTTGATGTTATTGTATATTGAATTTTCTTAACTTCCTTTCAGCTTATTTACTGCTCGTATTTACAATAATATTTTTATATGAATCTCATATCCTGCAAACTTGCTGAACTCATCTATTATGTTTACTAGTTTTTTAGTAGATTCATTAGGATTTTCTATGTATAAAATCATGTTGTCTGTGAAGAGATAGTTTTACTTCTTTCTTTTCAATCTGAATGTCTTTTATTTACTTTTCTCGCATTAATGTCCTGGCTAGAGACTCAAGTATAATTTGAATTGAAGTGGTGAGAAAGGACAGCCTTGTCTTGCTGCTGCTATTAGAAGGGAAACATTCCATCTTCCTCCATTAAATATTGTGTTGCACTGGATTTTTGTAGATGCCATTTATTAGGTTGAGGAAATTCTTTTCATAGATGATTGAGCGTCTTTATCATGAATGAATGTTAGATTTTGTCAAATGTACCTTCTATATCTTTTAGAAAATCATATGGTTCTTTTTCTTCATTCTATTAATATGGTATATTATATTGGCTGATTTTTGTATGTGAAACCAATCTTTCGTTCTTGGTCTTGGGGGGTGGTGTGTGTGTGTGCGTGCATACATATATACCGTGACCAATTAGGGTGTATGTGTGTATATGTGTGTGTGTGTGTGTGTATATATATATATTCCTTTTCATGCCTACTAGCATTTTGTTGAGGATTTCTGCAACTGTATTCATAAAGAGTGTTGGTCTGTAGTGTTCTTTTCTTGTGATATTTCTTTGTCTGCCTTTGGTATCAGGGTAATATAGGTCTCATAGAATGAATTGGGGAGCATTCCCTTCTTTTCTGTTTTTTAGAAGAGTTTGTGAAGGATTGGTGTTAATTTCTCTTTAAATGTTTGATAGAATTCACCAGTGAGACCATGTGGTTCTGGGATTTTCCTTATTTCTATAAGGTCAGTAGTGAGGCCCCTCTTTTTTTCCTCCCCCCCGCCCCGTATTTTGATAATTTCGTGTCTTTGGGTTTTTTTCTTGGCTAAAGGTTTGTCAGTTTTGTTGATCTTTTCAAAGAACCAACTTTTGGCTTCATTGATTTTTCTGTTGTTTCTATTCTGTATTTCATTTATTCACTAATTTTTATTCCTTTTACTTCATTTGAGTTTAGTTTTCTGTCTTCTGGTTTTAAAGGTAGAAGTTTAGATTATTGGATTATTGCCTTGAGATCTTTCTTTTTTTTTTTTTTTTAATATAGGCATTTACAGTTCCAAATTACCCTCTAAACACAGCTTTTGTGTTTTGATTACTTGTTTTTGTTTTTCAGAGGCAGAACCTCACTGTGTTGTTGGTGCTAGAGAGCAGTGGGACAATCACAGCTCCCTGCAGCCTCAAACCTCAGGCTTGAGTGATCCTCCTGCCTCAGCCTCCCAAGTAGCTGGGACTACAGGCATGTGCCACCATGCCTGGCGAATTTTTTAATTGTTTGTAAACACTGGGTGTCACTATGTCACCCAGGCTGGTTTTGAACTTCTGGACTCAAGCAGTCCTCTCTCCTCAGCCTCCCAAAGTGTTGGGATTACAGGCATGAGCCACGGTGCTCAGCCTGCTTTTGTTTCTTTGCGGCTGGAGTGCAGTGGCGCCATCATGGCTCACTGCAGCCTCAACTTCCTGGGCCCAGGTGATTCTCCCACCTCAGTCTCCTGTGTAGTTGGGACCACAGACATGTGCCATGATGCCCAGCTAATTTTTTGTAGTGTGTATGTGTATATATAGGGTTTCTCCATGTTGCCCAGGCTGGTTTTGAACTCCTGGGCTTCAGATTACAGGCGTGAGCCACCACACCTGGCCCTGCTTCTGTTTTTAAGGTGGAAGATTAGGTTATTTATTTGATGTGATCTTTTAAAAATATAGACATTTACAGCTGTGTGTTTCTCTTTGAGCTCTGTTTTAGATATAACCCGTAAATTTTGATTTTTAAAATTCACTCATCAGCCGGGCACAGTGGCTCACGCCTGTAATCCCAGCACTTTGGGAGGCCGAGGTGGGCAGATCACAAGGTCAGGAGTTCAAGACCAGCCTGGCCAACATAGTGAAAGCGCATCTCTACTAAAAATACAAAAAAAAATTTGCCGGACATGGTAGTGTGCGCCTGTAGTCCCAGCTACTCGGAAAGCTAAGGCAGGAGAATTGCTTTAACCTGGGAGGCGGAGGTTGTGGTGAGCCAAGATCATGCCATTGTACCCCAGCCTGGGCAACAGAGCAAGACTTGGCCTCAAAAAAAAAAAAAAAAAAAAAAAAAATTCACTAATCTCAGATATTTTTAAATTACCCTTGTGATTTCCTCTTAGACCCATTGATTGTTTAGGAATTTGTTGTTTAAAATCTAGGCCAGGCACAGTGGCTCTCGCCTATAGTCCCAGCACTTTGGGAGGCTGAGGCAGGCTGATCACCTGAGGTCAGGAGTTCGAGACCAGCCTGGCCAACATAGTGAATGAAACCCATTTCTACTAAAAATACAAAAATTAGCTGGGTGTGATGGCGGCACCTGTAATCCCAGCTACTCAGGAGGCTGAGGCAAGAGAATCGCTTGTACCTGGGAGGTAGAGGTGGCAGTGAGCCAAGATTACACCACTGCACTCTAGCCTGGGTGACAGAGCGAGATTCCGTTAAAAAAAAAAAAAAAAACACTATACATTTGTGAATCCCTTTCTTTTGTTGATTTCTAATTTTCCTTGTTGTCAAAGAATATACTTTGATTTTCTCTTTTAATTCATTGAGGCTTTTTTGTGACCTATTGTCTGGTTTATGTTTAATGTACACTTGAGTAGAGTACGTATTCTGCTGTTGTTTGGTGGGGTGTTCTGTAAACGTCCGTTAGGTTTTTAGTGTTTGCTGATCAAGTCTTTCTAACTCCTCGTTGATCTTCCGCCTTGCTGTTCTGTCTGTTAGGAACCTGGCCCTGCCAACACCTTGATTCTGGACTTCCAGCCTCCCAAACTGAGACACTTAATTTCGGTGTGAAGTCACCCCATTTCTTCTTTTACAGTCACCCTGATACAGGGTGAATGAGCTTAATCTAGCATGGAAATAAGTGGCAACCTCAGACAGTGCTTGAAGGAGGCAGAACAGATTGGCCGTTTTGTGTGTGTGCGTGTGTGTGCATGTGTGTGCATGTGCTGTGTATGGTTGTATTCTGATTAGAAGTGTGGATCCTTGGACTGTTGTGTGATTTCAGGTGCGTGTGTGTGTGTGTGTGCGCGCGTGTTTGCGTGCGTGCATGTGTGTGTGCTGTGTATGGTTGTATTCTGCTGACTGGAGGCATGGATCCTTGGACTGTTGTGTCATTTCAGGTGCGTGCGTGTGTGTGTGCATGCGTGCGTGTGTGCATGCATGCGTGTGTGTGTGTGCTGTGTATGGTTGTATTCTGCTGACTGGAGTCGTGGATCCTTGGGCTGTGGTGTGATTTCTGGTCCTGACTGCGTTTCACCTCTTCCCTGCACTACAACTGGCAGACTGGAGGCAGCACGGCTGGAAGGGAGTGGTGGAGAGGGCAGCCGTTGTGGGTGAGATCAACGCATTTTGTTTACTACACATAAAATCTCATTCCTTCATTGAATTTCAGGTCATTCAAAAAGTCTTCAAGATTTTCTTCACAGCGGGGAATAATGGCAGATGTTTACAGAGAAAAGTTGCTGCTACTTTTTTAGACAGTTTTCAGCAGGTTCACCTCCATCCTCTGCAGGCACATCCTTGTGATGCCCAGGGCTGACTTGGCTTTTCTGATCCCCCACTAACCTGTGTGTCCAGTTCCCGGCCTGCCCTTCCTCAGTTTTGTACATAATTGTAATACACTTTGCTAAAGGAAAACTTCTCTCTATAATTGTCATGTGCTGTTTGTGCCTAAAAGGTCACCTATTTAATGATATAAAAAATGTCAGTCAGTGACTGATTTTTTTAAAGATTCCATTTATTTGGAATGCACCGTCTTCCCTTTGCCCCTCGAAATGCAGTCACACTGCACTTGTGCCCTGGCCTGTCTGTGTTCAGGGCACTGGATCACTCACTTATGCCCTGACCTATCTGTGTTCAGGGCACCAGATCACTGCAGCTGCACCTTATCCGTGTATTCATGCAGCCAGATATTTCTCATAGTTTCACACTGCTAGTAAAATTGGCGCTTCATGTACTATTAACCTTGCAGAGAATATGTTTGCTTTTCAGAATGCAGTAGCATCCCATTATGATACTACGCGGACTCAGCTATACCAGCGACAGGTGGCAGAAATGTCATCGCCTCCTCCCTGAGCTGTAGCACTATTGGTTCATAATAGGGTATTCAGCTCTAACTTCCAGTGTTCGCATCGGAAAGCACCATACAATCTTCCGAGGGAGTTTAAACTTTTTTTTTTTTTTTTTTTTTTTTGAGATGGAGTCTTGCTCTGTCACCCAGGCTGGACTACAGTGGCACAATCTCGGCTCACTGCAACCTCCGCCTCCTGGGTTCACACCATTCTCCTGCCTCAGCCTCCCAAGTAGCTGGGACTAGAGGCGCCCGCCACCATGCCCAGCTAATTTTTTGTATTCTTTAGTAGAGACGGGGTTTCACTGTGTTAGCTAGCATGGTCTCGTAATCCGCCCGCCTCGGCCTCCTAAAGTGCTGGGATTACAGGCGTGAGCCACCGTGCCCAGCCGATTAAACATGTTATGCTTTCTCTTTTTGGATTTCAATTTGAGTGAGTAAGTTAATACAGAAACATTTTTGTCTTCAAAAAGCTTCCTGTTTTGTTTTGTTTTGTTTTTTTGCCATCTTGGTGCTGACATCAGACAGTGCAAATTTTATTTCATTCCCTGGGCCAGGACAAAGTCACTGGAATAAGAAGGCAAGAACCTTTATAGGCCTAAATGCCTTCTCGTTGTAATGCATATGTTTTTGTTTTTGTTGGTTTGGGGTTTTTTTTGTTTTTTTTGTTTTTTTTTTGAGCTGGGGTCTTGCTCTGTTGCCAAGGCTGTGGGCGTGGTCATGGCTCACTGCAACCTCGACTTCCTGGGCTCAAGCAATCCTCTCACCTCAGCCTCCCGAGTAGCTGGGACTACAGGTGTGTGCAACCACAGCCTGGCTTATTTTTTAAATTTTTAAGATTTTTTTGTAGAGAGTGTCTCGCCATGTTGCCCAGGCTGAGTTTGCTTTTTAAAAGATGACTCTGACCAGTTCTTACCAGGAGACAGTCACAGATTTGTTGTGCTTTGATGTAAAGATGAATAAGAGTGAGAACATGTATGTGAAAATGAAATGCTTTCGGCAAGAACTGGTTTTTTTTTTTTCTTTGTCAAGACACAATTCTGTGGGAAATAGTGTTCCTGGATTTGCAGACATTTGCACGCCTTCTGGGTGGCGTTCTGTGTTTCTTCCCCCCACCCACCTATTCCTTCTGATGAGACTGAGGAAATGGCCGCTGCCCAGCGGGAGTGTTCCGAGTGGCCTTGTAGCTGGATTTCTGGAGTTTCTGTTTCCGCAGCTGTGGACGGGCTGTTTTCACTTTTGTAAACGTGACTGTTGGAAGCCCAGCAGGTGCCGTCAAGTTACAGTGTTTGCCTCTCTTCCTCCAGGGAGATGACAGTCTGTCTGCAGTCACCTTTGACTCTGACGTGGAGATGGTGAGTGCCGCCGGGCATCAGCCGTGTGCCCCAGGGCTGGTGGTGCTGCCCTTGCAGATTTCACTCAGACTGGTAAAATGGGCCATTCTCCACAATACTGTGTTGAGAGCTGGAATGCATATTCCAAATGCTACTTGGTGTTTGAAAAGTTTCCAGCCCTTCGTTGGGTTTCAATACCTGTGGTGATAACTTTACAACTTTTATCCGGAAGTGAATCTTGAGCAGGGCTCACGTGAGGTGGATTGCTGGTCCCTGGCCTGCAGCTGGTTTTGCCCTGCCCCCTACACCCCCATCCTGACACTTGAGGGGAGGAGGAGAGCCCCTGCTAATCTGTTGGAAGGACCTGATGGGAGAAAGCAGACCTGGGCAGCCACCATCCCAAGCTGAGCCGCTGCCTGGCCTCCCAGCCTGGAAAGAAGAGGGGCAGGAGTGGTGTCTGATGGCCCAGTGGCACACTGTGGCCCCGGCCTGGACTTTGGGTTTGTTTGGCAAGCTGTGCAGGGTAGAAAAGGAAGCGTGCCAATTGTTCCCGTATGAGCAAAAAAAAAGCTTTTGTTACGGCAGACGCAGATCTAGCAGAACTGCAGCCGTTTTGTTACTGCAGATGCAGATCTAGCAAAACTGCAGCCGGCAGAACGAACCCGGTGCCAGCCGATCTCGATTCCACGTTTGCTCTGTGGACTCAAGGGGGAGCCTCAGCTCCACTGTCTCCTTCCAGGGACCTCTGTCTGCAAAGTTAAGGATTTTCACTCCATGTCACCGAGGGCAAGGGATGCTCCCCTGATGCTCCCCGGAGGAGGAGGGATCCAGACCAAGCCCCGGGGAAAATTGCCCCCGCACAGAGCCTGGGCTCACTGTTTCTGCTGGAGGGGAAGTGAAGAGACCTGGCTGCGGTACCCTCACCTGCTCGGTCTAGTGCAAGGTGATAAGGAAGTTAAGGTTGGAAGTGTGGCAGCATCTTCCCCAGGCCATGGCACGACAGGTTGAGTGTCTCTAATCCAAAATCCAAAATGCTCCAAAAATGGAAACTTTTTGAGCACCCTCATGAGGCCACAAGTGGGAAATTCCACACTTCAGTTACTTCACACAAGCTTTGTTTCATGCCCAAGGTTATTAAAAACACAATCTAAAGTTAGTTTTGCACTATGGGTATAAGGTATACATGAAATATAAATGAATTTTGTGTTTAGACTTGGGTCCCATCCCCATACCTCATGATATGGATGTAAATATTCCCAAATCTGAAACACTCTTGGTCCCAAGCATTTCAGATACGGGACACTCACCTGGTAGTAAGCAGTGGAACCAGATCTGGACCCCGTTCTGTGTGTGTCACAGGAAACCACCTTCCAGACAGGGTCTGCCTTTGCTGGGCCTTCTTCCTTAGTGGGCTTTGCAGTTGACTTACATGCAGGGATTTCATCTCACCACCTCCACCCGAGTGGACAGAGGTGCACGCTGGGGCTCCCAGGCTGGCTGTGCGGGCAGTTTGGGTGGGGGCAGATATGCCATTTGTGTGGGACCCTCAGTCTGAACGTCAGGAGCCCAGGCCCAGTGGTTTTCTGTCATTGGAACTTGTGCTCTGAGAACCCAGCCCCGAGCACTGATGTGAGTGCATTTTTCTGGGGTCTGCGTCGGGCCCTGCATGTCCTGTGCCTGGACCCTCCTTACGTCCCCGTGAGCTAATGTCCTCTTGCTGCTCTTACAGGACCCCTGACCGTTTCTGAACATGGCAGGGTCTTGTGACGCACCATTGTGGGAGCTCAGCAAGCCTTACGCCATTTCTTCTTTCTTTCAGAAAGCAAAAAGGAAAGCTTTCCACAAACCTCCACCCACATCGCCAAGTAAGTATGACCGGCCTGCCTTCCCTCTCATGCCTACGTTCCCTAGTGTCCTGGAGAGAAGGAAGGGTGTTTGCTTTGTACATTTAGGTAGCGAGACCTGACGCCTCAGCCAGGTGGCCCCATTCCCTCTGGGGTCTCCCAGTTTGCGCTGGGGTCTCCCCCATTCATGTTGGGGTTCACGCTGGGGTCTCAGGAGCACGTGGAGTCCCTGCCAGTGCCAGTGACAAGCCCTTTCTCAGGGCTGAGGCTGCCATCCACACCCCCACCCTTCCTTCGACAGGGCCTCTAGGCCTTTTGTTTTCTTTTTCTTGCCTTCTCAAAGGCTTACCTCTTCTGAATGCTGCCAGAGTTAAAGGATTTTTGACCTGGGATTTGTTCCTGAGAGTCAAAGCTACTGAGAAGGTGTAGTTGGTGCAGGATGGGTGGAAAGTTCACCTTTTTTCCCTTTGGATCGCCCTGGGCTTGTGTTGCTGCCAGGGTTCTGTTCTTCCTCACCCTCAGTGGGAGGAGGGCCGTGTTTGCCCCGTGCCTGTCTGGAGGATGCCGCGGAGATGGGGTTAGTCCAGGTGGCCCCAAGGCCCCTCTGTCCCTAACGCCGCTCTCGTGTACAGCAGCCCATGTGCCGACCTCGTGCGTACAAACATGTTCGTGATCCTGTAAATCCTAGGCCGGCGTCCTGTGCTGCCCCAAAGGCTGTGGCCTTCCCTGGCTGTGCCATCTGCAGATGTCTATTTTATATACACGTATCAGGTATTTCAAAGATTGAGTCAAGTGTATGACGTACTCGGAGAATATAAAAAAACTTTCCTACTGGCCCAAGGAAACCGTAATTAGAAAGGTAAATCCCTGCAAAGAAAAGAATGCATGTTATATGTTGCAAATCAGTATGAACACTAGAAGGAAATCACCTAGCATTTTGGATTTTTGATGTTCTTTCTCTCCTTCCATAGAGAAAATTGAGAATTGATATAAAGTAAAAGGCCAGGACCAGGGGTGCCTCCTGACTCACACTTGGGGCCTGTTTTTCTCCAGGTTTCCGGTGCCGTGAGTGTAGGGACCATGTCTGTCCTGTTCACTCAGCCAGTGTTTTTCTTGAAGGCCTGGTCAATCTGCTTGTAGGTTTGCAGCTTCTACCGCGTTCCGAGGCTTTGCATCGTCCTGGTCACCCTGCGAGGAGGGCAAGGCAGGCGATGATGTTTTTGTGCTTTCTGAGTTTGTCGTTTTCCGGGCAGTATCAAACGTTGGCATGTCTCCACCACCCTGTCGCCGTCTTCTCTTCCTCCCTCCCCGCTTTTATCCGCGTGCATACGTGCTTTCCTGAGGAACCCTTCCTACTGGCCGATAAACCCACACACTCTTAGGAGGGAAAGGTAATGCGTGGGGCTTTTTTCCGCTCACTCATTTACTTGTATAAATGACAACTTAAATCTTTACATTTTGGAAGAACTTGAGAATATCTCGGAGGCGAGGTTCTGTGGTCCTGGGGTGAGTGAAGACGCATCAGGGTCCCTGCGCCTTTATTCCCTCATTCAGAGTTACAGTGGCAAATTTCCCATACATTGTGAAACCACGGGAAAAACGTAGAAATTTAAACATTTTGAACATATTAGACTTAAATTTTCAGAACCTACTGACATAAATTTTGCAATTTAAGATATATAAGAATGTTTTAAGAGTGCCTTAGTTTTTGCAAATGTTTATTTTTTTTTATACTTAAAGAGGTAAAATCTCAGATAAAGATTTTAAAACATTTCCCTTACTTTCATACAAAATCAAGAATGCTCTGAAAAAGTATAATTTTTCTCATTTCTTTTAGATATTTTACATATTAAGTTCTAAATATTGCTTTGTTACTATGTAATGACATTAAACATTTACAATGTTAAATAAAAAGGATACAAAATTGTATGTTCACTATGATTGTGACTATGTAAAAACATATATATATCTCTCTAAAAATTGGGGGTAAGAAATTAAATACTGTAATAAATATTGGTAGAATTCATATATTTCCCGTTATATTCTTCCCATTACGTTCTGTTCTTTTCTCTTTTCTTTTCTTTCTTTTGAGAAAGAAAAGCCTGTTACTCAGGCTGGAATGCAGTAGTGTGATCACAGCTCACTGTAGCCTCCTGGGCTCAAGAGATCCTCCTGCCGTAGCCCCCTTGAGTAGCTGGGACCACAGGTGTGAGCCACCGCACTTAGCTGATTTTTAGATTTTTTGTAGAGACAGCGTCTTGTTGTGTTGCCCAGGCTGGTCTTGAATTCCTTGTCTCAAGTGATGCTCCTGCCTTAGCCTCCCAAGGTATTGGTATTACAGGCATGAGCCACCATGCCTGGCCCCGTTATACTATTTCTTTATAATAAAAGTTGGAGGAGAAATGTCAGCGTGTAGGTAAAGTAACTCTTTTTGAATTTTTGCCGGAATGTTTGACTAGAGTCCCCGCCCTCATGGATGTTTTATTTTCCCCTTTCTGTCTTTCTGAAGCTCGTGTGTTGAGCTCACGCGTTGCTCTCGGGCACCTCTGAATCCATGTGTTGGCTTTTCTAGAGTCACCTTATCTCTCTAAGCCAAGAAAAGTGGCCTCCTGGAGGTCCCTCAGGACGGCAGGGAGCATGCCTCTGAGCGGCCGAGCGTCCCTGACCCCGCAGAAGCTGTGGCTGGGAACTGCAAAACCAGGTATGTGGTTGCCACACTGGAGGCCCTTCCTGCTTCAGAGAAGAGTTCAAGAAATTTCAGGGAGGGGTTTGAGATGGAGTTTTTAATATTCCTTGTTTGAATTATATTGTCTTTAATTTTCTCCAAGACACTGAATATTTTTTTATGTCATGCACAAACGTGGTTTCGCCAAGTGGCACTTTAGCCTCCCTTGGCCCCGTGTGGTCTCTGTGTGGGAGTGGTGAGTTGGAGCCGGTTCCGGCCGTCTTGCCAGAGCTAACTGTTACAGTCTTAGGAGTTTGGTGGGCTGGTCAGTGCCATGCTGGCTACTTGATATTAGACATGGTAGAAATATTTCTACTGTGGAAATAGGCAACTACTGTAATCAGGACTTTATTAATGTATATTTGGGAGCCGGTTATTAACCATTTACCAGCATACCACTGACGGCTGGTGTATACCAGTGATTAAGCTTTCTTCAATCCAGGAAAGTTGATTAGAAACAAAACCTTCCATTGTGTGTGTTTGTACCTGTCATGTTAAACCCATGCACATTCAAACCAGGAAGTCTGACCCAGGCCCTGAACTCACCCCTCACCTGGGAGCATGCGTGGACCAGCGTCCCCAGCGGCACTCCCGACTGTCTGACAGACGCCCTCAGAGTGAAGAGGCCACATCTCAGGCGCTCTGCCAGCAACGGTGAGCATGCCAGTGGTGGCAAGGCCGAGGCCAAGGAAGAACAGGAAGGAAAGGACAGTCTCTGGGCTGGAGGCGTCCTTCGTCAGAGCGGGATTTCAGGCTTCATGTGTGAGCTCCGTCAGTGGGAGGTTTTGGGAGGCCGTGGGAACAGTGACTCACGAAACCCGCCTGCGCCAGAAGGTAGCTTTCCTCGTGGGTGCAGAGATGTCTTGCCAAGTGTTATTTGTGCCTCCCACCCTAAACACAGAGGCCTGCTTAAATTTATTCATTGAGTAAATGATATTAGGAACAAATAATAATAAATAAATAATGATAAAAAGTCCAAGTTGCACCAAAGAGAATCAGCTTGTTGCTGTGTTTATGTTCCTGTCTAGTCTTTTTTTTTTTTTTTTTTGGAGGATAGGTGGGAGAGATGGGATCTCGCATGTTGCCCAGGCTTCAAATTCCTGGACTCAAGTGATCCTCCCACCTTGGCATCCCAAAGTCCTGGGATTACAGGCGTGAGCCACCGCACCTGGCCTCTCGCTTCATCCACATGTTTCCCACCTATCCTCCTTAAGGAAGAACAGCTCCCAGGGTGTATTGAAAACCTCCTCACTGTGCCCCAGGAATTGATTACCTTCCTGCTTTTACTGGCTAGGAGTTATCTTGTAGGCTGAAATTTAGATGTTTAATATACTAGGTATCATTAAAACCAAAGTAAACATGACTGTTTTTACATTGGAATGGGCGCTGAGATGCTCTGTGCATTTTTTGTGTTTGGTATTTGTTTGTTTTGCTATTTAAATCTGAACATGTCCCTCCTCCTTCCGTGAGTCCCTTCTTTCATCCTTTTACTGTCGTTAAACTTGGTCTTCACATCTTTATTTATTTCCTTTTTGCGTCATCTCTCTATATCTACCATTTTTAGTTTTCTTGCTACTTGGGGAAGTATCATGATCAGGCCAAAAAACGTGGAATTATTTTTGCTTTTTTATTTTTTTCTTTTTTAGAAGGAAATGTTATTAACTTCCAGATTTTCCTTAAAGTATAGCCAATAATTCTTTCTACTTTTTAGATAGTCTTTGAAAAGATTTGTCTATCTTTCTCTAGGTCATGTCCCTGGGACTCCTGTCTACAGAGAGAAGGAAGACATGTATGACGAGATTATTGAGTTAAAGAAGGTAGTATTTCGGTTTGTTCTCTATTGATTTGAAACAGTGAAAGCTTCCTATAACAATCTATTAGAACATCAGTGCCTGTGCTGGGAGGTGCCCAGATGGGAAGAGCGGCAGCACTGGGGTTGAACCTGAGTTTGAGCCGTGGCATAGTACCCTAGGAGCTGGTGTTCCTGGTTAAAGGCTGTAGCACCAGCACGTAAAAGGCAGCAGAGCTTATGTTCCATCTGTGTTCTGCTTCTCCAGCATGATGGGGAAGACTGGATGAGGACTAGATAAACTTCAGAGTCCCCTTGTGTCCTGAGATTGGGTACTGTGATAAGGCCACTGGTAGAGTTATCAGTAACCTTCCATGTATGCCATGCTTTATGTTATCAAGACATCTCATGTGCCCTATCTCAGTTGCCCTCTACAGAAGCTCTGTGGGACAGGCAGGGCCACTTGTTACAACCACCGTCTGCTGATGGACTTGAGACTCAGCGACGTTAGTAGTCTGTCCAAGGTCAACCAGTAGCAGAAGCAAGATTCAAGGTCACCTGCCTCCCAAGGCCAAGACTCTATATTACCCCATGGCCCCTCCCATTCATGAAAGCATGAACTGCATTGAGCTATATCATCATTGTCACTGCCACCAGCACCGTTACCATCCCGCTGGCTCTCAATATCCGTAAATGTTTGCCCTGGAGAAGACATCTGTGTTCATTTCCTTCCATAATTTTAGTCTGTTTATAGACCTACTGTCTCCACCAGTTGATGTGTGTCTGAGACACTGCGTTCAGCTGGGGCACCAGAGGGCAATAGGGCATTGGCAGCCTCACCCCCAGAGCACAGAAGAGGATCTGGAAGCCGTTTCCCCTGGGGAGCTGGGAAGAAACTGGGGAACCTGGAGTAGGCCATTGTACAAAAGACAGCACCTTCTCTGTTGGCCGTAGAGAACAGTCAGACTTGAGGCTGTGTGAGAACACGCTTGCCACGAGAGCTGTCTGACTGGCCGTGCCGCTGAGGAGCAGGTGCGTGCCCTGGCCTTGGAGATTCTGAGCACAGGCGGCGACTGCGTGTTGGGGATGTCACGGACGTGATCCTCATTCTGGTTGGAATGAGCTGAAGGAACTCGGTGTGGACTGGGGGGTTATCTCGTTTGGGATTTTCTCAGCCTCTTGAATCTGTAGGTTTGTCTTTTGTCAGATCTGGGACATTTTCAGCCATCAAGTCTTGAGTTGTTTTTTCAGCCTTGCCCTCTTTGGTGACAGCTGCTCAGGTCCCTGGTCTCTGTTCAATGTTTTCCCCTCCGTCTTTCTTCATGAAGATTGGGTAGCTTTGTTGTTCGGCCCTCCAGCTCACGGATGCTTTCCGCTGGCCTCTGCATCCTGCCGTTGAGCCCGTTGTTGGGTGTAACCTTACTGTCTCTCTTCCGTTCTGAAATCTCCATGCGGCCCCTTCTGTCTTGGTCTTCGCTGAGACGCCCGCCCTGCCTCTTCACTTGTTTCAAGCGTGTCTGTCGTCGGTCACTGGCGCATCTTTGTGGCGGCTGCCGTAAGTCTGCAGCGGGATTCTAATGTCCAGGCCATCTCAGTGTTGACGTTGTAGCTTGTTTTTCTTCATTCAGGTTGAGCTATTCTTGGTTCTTAGTATAAAAGTGATTTCCTTGAAACCAGGATGCTTGGAGTGTTTCGTCGGAAAACTCTGACTCTTGCTCAATCCTGTGCTGTGGCAGGCCTCCTCTCACGCTGCCCTGTGGGTCAAGAGGGCACCGCCTCACTACCACCCGCGAGGGTGGAGGTCCAGTTCCCACTCAGCCATCATCAACCCCTGCTCCCAGAGGGGCTCCTTATTCCCGCTGGGCAGGGCGGGAGTTTGGGCTCCTCACTCAGCCTCTGCTGCCGCCGCCCTGGCTGGGAGGGAAGGGCCACCTGTACTGCTTCCGCTCAGCCTTCGCCGATGCAGGGGTGGCCTTGTTGCCACCAGGCGATGGTGGTCCCGACTCTGCACGGCCTTCTCTGGAGCCCCACCAGTGCAGGAGGGGAGGGGCCTGGGTGCAGCCGGACAAGGGTGAGTGTCCGGGCTCCCCACGTAGCCTGTGCTGTGGGGAGGACTGTGGCGTTTTCCGTGGTCTGCCTAGGGTAGAGCGGCTCCTGCCTGTCAGTTTCTGCCTTGTTGGTCTGTTCCTTTCCTTGTCTTCTGGCTGGAGAGAAGAGGCTTTGCGTGGGCTTTTATTGTCTGCACCCACTGGCGTTTTTAGGCTGTTGGCTTCTCCAGCATCCAGCCCAGATGAGGCAGAAAGAAAACTGAAGGAGCTCCCTGCCATGTCAATCGCTGGCCCCCCAAGTCCCGGCCCGTCTGCCATCTCCACCTTTCCAGTCTTAGGTTGCATTACACATGGAGCGCGGTGTTGAGTGGAACTGACAGGAGGAGTTGGGAGGGGTGAATCTAGGTCACGCTCCTGGAAGCAGCAGTCCCGTTACTAGAGCTCCCATCTTCCTCCATGGCTGGGCCTTCACTCATTGACTCCACAAGCTGAGTGCCGGCTTGTCGTCATGCCTCCTGAATCTGTGGGTTTGTCTTCAGCGATCTTGCGAGCTGTGGATGTGGCTGAAGTGCCGAGCCACCCCCACGGGGTGCGCACTCCAGATTGTCTTTTGCTCAGAGGTCCAGTCTCTGGAACACCACAGTCTTTTGCAAGAAGGCCGTGTGGGAGGATGGCTGGCGGTTAGATGCAGGCTGAGGCTGGGAGTTGGTGAGCTGTGGCACAGCCCAGCCTACATGCTGTTTCTTTCCTGGACTTTATCTACCACGAAAATAGTGGGAAGAACATAATTTCAAAGTACAGGATAGTTGTAGAGATTGAATAAACTTAGTTTTGTAAGAAATCGACTACATAGTTTTTTGTTTTTTGTTTTTGAGACAGAGTCTCACTCTCATCTAGGCTGGAGTGCGGTGGCGCAGTCTTGGCTCACTGCACCCTCCCCGTGCCGGGTTCAAGCGATTCTCCTGCCTCAGCCTCCCGAGTAGCTGGGATTACAGGCACCTGCCACCACGCCCGGCTAATTTTTTGTATTTTTTGTAGAGATGGGGTTTCACCATGCTGGCCAGGCTGGTCTCAAACTCCTGACCTCGTGATCCACCCGCCTCGGCCTCTTAAAGTGCTGGGATTACAGGGGTAAACCACCGCACCCGGCCCCGACTACACAGTCTTTTTTGTCCCCCGTCAGGTCACCACAAATTGGTAAAGAATTTGTCCACAGATAAAGATAGGGAAGCACTGCCTTCCACCTGAGCTGTAGCTGAGGATAAGCATTTGAAATGCATATTAGCCTTGGATGAGTTTTATTGATAAAAACGTGAACAAAACGGACTTTCTTGTGTGGTCATGGGAGAGAATGCATGGTGCGTCACCGTCCAGCCCCAGTGTTGGCGGCATTCCTTTCCCGTGCATTCCGTGGGACGGAGTTTCTCAGCACGGGTGCCGTTGGTATCTTGGGTGGGACAGTTCTTCTCTGTGGGGGCTTCCTGCCCATCCAGCTTTCCCCGTCCCCACCCATTAAATGCCAGGCGTGCCCTCCGGTGCCCTCATGTGACATCCAGATCTCTCCCCACCCACCACACACCGTGCCAGGCAGCTTTCCAAATCTCCCAGCTCAGTGCTTCCCTGGGCCTGTGCGCGGTGTGGTGTGCATGGCTGTGTGCGGTGTGTGTGTAGTGGTGTGTGCATGGCAGTGTACGCGG
This sequence comes from Theropithecus gelada, assembly GCF_003255815.1. Lineage (NCBI taxonomy): Eukaryota > Metazoa > Chordata > Mammalia > Primates > Cercopithecidae > Theropithecus > Theropithecus gelada. The sequence continues at coordinate 51,904,683 of NC_037670.1, read as the reverse complement.
GGACATGTGTGTGGCATGTGCGCAGCGGCGTGTGCGTGGCTGTGCGTGGGGGGACCTGTGTGCAGCGTGTGCATGGTGTGGTGTGCTTGGCTGCGCAGGTACGTGTGCGGCATGTGCTTGGCTGCCCGGGGACGTGTGTGCGGCGTGTGCGCAGCAGCGTGTGCTTGGCTGTGCGTGCGAGGACGTGCGCACGGCGTGTGTGCGGCGTGTGCGCAGCGGTATGTGGATGGCCGTGCATGGCCCTTCTTTTCTTCAGTCATTGCACGTGCAGAAGAGCGATGTGGACCTAATGAGAACGAAGCTCCGGCGCCTGGAGGAGGAAAACAGCAGGAAGGACCGGCAGATAGAGCAGCTCCTTGATCCCAGCCGCGTAAGCTCCTGGCGCTTCAGGGACGGGGCGCGGGGAGGGTCCTCGGGGCATCTACCAGCCAGCCCTGCTGTGGGCTACACCGAAGGCCGTCTTCATGTCTCAATCTGCTTACCACAGGGCACAGATTTTGTTCGGACTCTGGCAGAGAAAAGGCCCGAGGCCAGTTGGGTGAGTATGGGCTGTGCAGGGCAGAGCCTTTCCCTAGACGCTAGTTACGGGGGACAGCCACAGCGGGGACGCCCTTCCCTGCAGCACTCACTCATGAAGAGTAGCAGGCGGGAGGCGACTGCGGACCCCCAAACCCTTCTCCACTGACACCTGGGGATGCCACGGGGAGGGGGGTCAGCAGGCTCACCACAGAGGCCAAGCAAGACACTGTAGGAAAAACCCGTCACAATGGGCAACTTCTCCCTCACACCTGAGAAAATACGTTAAGCTCAACAAGTGCTCCCAGCACTTTGGGAGGCTGAGGCAGGTGGATCACTTGAGGTCAGGAGTTCGAGACCAGCCTGGCCAACGTGGTAAAACCCTGTCTCTATAAAAATACAAAGAAGCCGGGTATGGCAGCCTGCTCCTGTAGTCCTGGCTACTCAGAAGGCTGAGGCACAAGAATCGCTTGAACCTGTATGGCAGAGGTTGCAGTGAGCTGAGATGGTGCCACTGCCCTCCAGCCTGGGCAACAACAAAAAAAAAACAAAAACAAGTGCTACAGAGGTAAATCAGGGAGCCAGGGCAGCGATAAAGTCCTTCAGATAGATCCAGACCCCCCAGGTACTATGTGACGATATGTAAAAAGTGGAATGAAATGGAAGGAGGGAAGACGTTGCCTTTTGGAATGGTAATGCCATGGCGATCAACTGTAGGTAGCACAGTACACCTCCTAGGAGTCAAGGAAGTACTTTTCTAAAGCGGGAAATGCTGCAAGAAAACCGAAGGGGATACGATTTTGAGATTATTGAACACAAATAATAAAATAACATGAACGACGTGATTAATGGATTTGATCATGTAAAATTAGAAGTGACGGAATCAAAACCCATGGGGCTAGGAGCACCCAGATCACTGTCATGGGGGAGGGGAAGGATATTATGGATCAAAACAGCAAAGTGTTCTGTTCAGAATATACAAAAAAACCATACATCTCTAAAGAAAAAAAGCTGTCTCCTCCGAACTATGTCACAGATACAGAATGTAGAACGATTGTATAATCATTACGTGTTTAAAGTAGATGGTGAGAGCCTGGTTCTGCACCTGGGGTGGCACAAAGTAAATCCTTAACAAATGCCTGTAAGTAGTGGGTACTTTCGTAAGGAAAGGGCTCCATATTTTTGTTGTTCTGGTGCTCTGTGAGCGTGTCTGTGGGTTTTTTTTTTTTTTTCTTGAGACAGGGACTCACTCTGCTGCCCAGGCTGGCGTGCAGTGGCAGGATCATGGCTCACTGCAGCATTCGGCTCAGGCGATCCCTGGCTCAGGGAATGCTCCCACCTCAACCTCCTGAGTACCTGGGACCACAGGCACGTGCCACCACACCCAGCTAATTTTCTTTTAGTTTTGGTAAGATGGGGTCTCACGAAGTTGCCCAGGCTCATGCGATCCTTCTGCCTCGGCCTCCTAAAGTGTTGGGATTACAGGCCTCAGCCACCGCACCTGGCTAACGTTAATTTAAACTAGGAATTCTAGATCCTAGGGTATATGCAGTATTCATTATCATATGGCAAATTGTCCACCAGAGTGGCTGCACCCTACCACATCTACTTGTCATCACCTGCCTTCAAGAAACATTTGCAGATGTGCCTGAGGAGACCTGGCCAAGGATTTTGATTATAGGATTGACCAGAATCACAAAAATGGGCTACAACTGAAGTATGCGTCAGTAGGCTACAGTGATAGGTTTTAGAGGATAGCTAAAAAAAAAAAAAAAAAAAAAGATTTTAAAAGGGTCTATTGGCCGGGCGCAGTGCCTCATGCCTGTAATCCCAGCACTTTGGGAGGCCAAGGCGGGTGGATCACCTGAAGTCAGGAGTTTGAAACCAGCCTGGCCAACATGGTGAAGCCCCGTCTGTACTAAAAATACAAAAAATTAGCCGGGTGTGGTGATGTGCCTGTAATCCCAGCTACTCAGGAGGCTGAGGCAGGAGAATCGCTTGAACCCAGGAGGCAGAGGTTGCAGAGAGCCGAGATCATGCCCCTGCACTCCAGCCTGGGCTACAAGAATGAGATTCTGTCTCAAAAAACAAAAAGTGTCTATCAATAGGAGAGACTGGATAGAGAGACTGTGGGAAATAGTGTGGATTCACAGGCGCCAGCAGGGACAGAGCACTAGGAGGATTTGTTGAATGTCAGGAAAAAAAAAAAAAAACAAGATTCAGAGGGATGCGTGTGACAGAGCCCCGTTTCTGTGAGAACAGAGGGCCTGACTCCCCGAGTGCACACACACAGCCATGCACAGAACCAGGTGCAGAGGGGCATGCAAGTGGAAACAGGATTCGGTTGGCTGAAGAGGGGAGTGGCCAGGTCAGAGTATTTTAGCCTCTATAACGTCTTCATTTTTGTTTTGTTTTGTTTTGTTTTTGGGACAGAGTCTTGCTCTATTGCCCAGGCTGGAGTGCAGTGGCGCGATCTTAGCTCACTGCAAGCTCCGCCTCCCAGGTTCACGCCATTCTGCCTCAGCCTACCTAGTAGCTGGGACTACAGGCACCTGCCACCATGCCTGGCTAATTTTTTGTATTTTTAGTAGAGACGGGGTTTCACTGTGTTAGCCAGGATGGTCTCGATCTCTTAAGCTTGTGATCTACCCGCCTTGGCCTCCCGAAGTGCTGGGATTACAGGCGTGAGTCACCGCACCCAGTCCTGTAACATCTTCATTTTTTTAAGGAAAATGTATTCATGTATGACTAACATAATTTATTTGTTTGTTTGTTTATTTATTTTGAGACTGAGTCTGGCTCTGTCGCCCAGGGTGGAGTGCAGTGGTGAGATCTCGGCTCACTGCAACCTCCACCTCGCGTGTTCAAGCGATTCTTCTGCCTCAGTGTCCTAAGTAGCTGGGATTACAGGCATCTACCACCATGCCCGGCTAATTTTTGTATTTTTAGTAGAGATGGGTTTTCACCATGTTGGCCAGGCTGGTCTTAAACTCCTAACCTCAGGCAATCCACCTGCCTTGGCCTCCCAAAGTGCTGGGATTACAGGCGTAAGCCACTGCACCCAGCCAACTAACATAATTAAAAATGACTTTAAAATCCAATGTAAAAGTTGTGTATTCAGGCCTGGTGTGGTGGCTCACACACATAATCCTAGTACTTTGGGAGGCCAAAGCAGGCAGATTGCTTGAGCCCAGGAGTTCAATGCCAGCCTGGGCAGCATAGTGAAACCCCATCTCCATTTAAAAGTTGTCTATTTAGAAGAAAAGAATGTTCTTTAAAGAATATAAGAATGTTGTCTCCTCCAAGCAAGACATTCACAGAAAAGGAGGTGAGGAGGCCTCTGGAGCTGTTCTCCCTTCCCCAGATGGAGGGGAGCGGCTCCTCGGGGCCCTACAGCTGCGCTGTCTCCCAGCCCCACTCGCTGCCCTGTGGAGACTGAACTGGGTAGCCCTAGGGGCTTTGAGTCCGGGGTTTCTCCAGCTGGTGATGGGGCTGCTTCCTTTATTTAATATAATCAAGGGAGCACCCTGCTCTGTCCCCGAAGTGTGTGGTGTGCTTGGGGAAGGGCTGCCAGTCGGTCAGTGTGCCCACGATGGCTGCCACCTCCTCCTGCTCCAGCCGGTGTCACACCCCTGCCATTCACCCAGCTTTACTCAGGGAGAGGACAGCACAGTGGGGCCCTCCCTCTTCCCTGGGCCTGTAGTCTAGAAGAGAGGACAGTGCTGGAGGGAGGAAGGCCAGTGAGGTGTGCAGGTGCTCTGGGAGGAGGGGACAGCCACGTCTACTGAGGGAGAGTGGGGGTGGCCTGCCTGATGGGCATGTTCCCCGGCAGGTCATTAATGGGCTGAAGCAGAGGATCCTGAAGCTGGAGCAGCAGTGCAAGGAGAAGGATGGCACCATCAGGTGGGCACAGGGCCTGCATCCTCTCCCCTGCCTCCTGCCCCCCTGTGCTGCTCGCTCAGACTCCAGCCTTTGTTCCTCCCCAACCCCTGTCCTGTGTCCCTACTCCCACCCCAAAGCCGAAGGTAAATCCTGCCTCTTTTTAATTTTTTTTATTGTCTTTGTTCCCTCTAAATATTTCCCTTCAACTTCTTCCTGTATTTAAGGAATGCTTTCTCTCTGCTTGCTCTGTGGACCCTGTATCTTCCCAGGATGAGGTTTCCATGCCTCAGTCCTGTGCCGTCCCTGTGCTGTTTTTGGTGTGGCTACTCACGTTTCTTTACCTGCCTTTCGAGTGCGAACGGAGAGTCCTTCTGGGCCGTGTTTTGGTTTCTTTAAGGGAAACTGAGGCCACACATCCATTGCCTCATGTCTCCTGTTTGTACAATAGTTCCCCCCTCGTTTCCTGCCCAATTTTGTCAACTTAAGTTTGCAGATTTCTTCTTGTTTCAGTGCAGAACCTCCATGACCTTACTTTGGTTTCTCTATCGCTGTCTCTATTTAAAGTCTGCTCTGTGTTGAGAGCGAGGGGACAGCCTGACAGTGCCAGGGAAAAGGTGATTCTCTCTTCCTTACAAAACCAACCACTCAAAGCGGCTTGTCCTCTCTAAGCTCCGAAGTCTTTCCTCACCATTAATCTAGTCTTTTAAAGACAGCATCTTGGAGAAGAGTATCTCTAGGGAATCTGTTTATTCACTTTGTGAAGCAGCTGGTCTACACAGGGGATGCTTTCCAGTGTGAGGAATTCTCCCATCAGGCTTGAAACGAGTCCTTTGTTCAAGGCACAAGCTGAGTGAAGGCCCATTCAGGCTTTTCCCTCCCATCCCGGGTCTCTTCCAAAGCCTCTCCTCTTCCGAATGTTCTGGGAAACTCTTCCTCTTGCTCTGTCCCCTGGGAACACTGGCACGGCCCTGTTAACACTGAACTTGGGTTTTCAGCAAACTCCAGGCTGATATGAAGACCACCAACTTGGAAGAGATGCGGATCGCCATGGAGACGTACTACGAGGAGGTGCGCTGTGCTGGGCAGTGGGGCGGAGGGCGGGCACCGTGCTGGGCAGCGGGGCGGAGGGCTGGCACTGAGTTGGGGGCACCAAGTGGGAGGGGACTGGCACTGGCCCCACGTGGTGGGTCGAGTCCAGGTGGCCCAGAGCTGCGTTCCTGGAGCCTGCTCCTGCTTCAAGCCCAATGGAAAGATGAAGTGCGACCACTTAGTTTTCGCTTCCGGCTGTAGGCAGTGGTCAGGACTGTGATGTCAGTCTTCTCAGAGAAGGTCTTCTCCATGCTAGCCTTGTGTTTTCATGCATTTCAATTTGGTATTTACAGGTGCATCGTCTCCAGACCCTCTTGGCAAGTTCTGAAACCACCGGAAAGAAGTATGATGGCCTTTTGTGAGCTGCGTTTTGTGTGTTGCCTTCATGTTGTGGAAGCTCCTCTGACAGCATGTGGCTGTCATGTGGGTGCAGCATACACTGCCCTTAGTTTGGCAGTGGTGCCAACACCGCACTGTTCTGTTCAGGGTTAGAGTTGATACGTTTCCATTTGCGGTGTTCACAGACTCCTCATAGTGACCACGTGTTGACGGCCAACGCTTGTTCAGTGCTGCCCGTGTTCGTTCTAGATTCTACATCCTGCCTTCCAGCTTAGAGCTAGAAAGTTCTGTTTCAAAGCAGATCCACCTTTTTAGGAAGACATTGCATACAAGGACAAGTTTACTTTGCCACCTAATGTTTTCCTAAATAAGTTTATCAGGAGAAACACTGAGGTTCTTCTTGTCTGGTAGATCTCCCATATCCCTTTCCCAACGGATGCATTCTGGGTGGCTGATCCCTGACGGTGGCTTTGGCCGTGTCACTGGCCTCTGCAGCAGCTTGCTGATGTCACGGACTGCTTTCCTTTTTCTTTACCCCTAATCCTTAAAACTGGTTGGAAAACTTTTTCTGTAAAGGGCCAGATACTAACTACAATTGATTCTCATTATTCAATTACAAAGTGTCTGTAGGTTTTTGTAGTGCAGTGGTTATCACGTCCGCCTTACAGAGTTATAAAGTCTCCATGAACATGGAATGAGCGAATGCTAAACCACTGCTCCTAGGGGAGGAACAGGGCTCCTGCGAACTTCTGCTCACAATATATATATATTTTTTTTTGGAAAATGTTGCCCAAGCTGGAGTGCAGTGATGCAATCTCAGCTCACTGCAACCTCCGTCTCCTGGGTTCAAGTGATTATCTTGCCTCAGCCTCCCGAGTAGCTGGGACTGTACAGGCATGTGCCACCATGCCTGGATAAATTTTGTATTTTTAGTAGAGATGGGGTTTTACTATGTTGGCAAGGCTGGTCTCGAACTCCTGACCTCAGGTGATCCGCCTGCCTCGGCCTCCCAGAGTGCTGGGATTACAGGCGTGAGCCACCGCGCCCGGCCTGGTCACAACATTTTTATCAGCCAGTCAGAGTATAACCTGGCTAATGTGTGTGTCTGTTTAAAGACACCCTATTTAATAGTGATTGTGGATTAATTTTCATCAAACTCACGGCTGGCCTGAATGAAGCTTCTCGCACACACATAAGCATCTCTACAGGGGCCCACACAGCCTTCCTGAGCTTAGAGGCACTGGACAGCACTCAGCACTGCAGTCCAGCCCACTCAAGGCAGCATCACCAGCAAACAGCACAGAAGCGTGAGAGCCACAGCACCAGGCAGGCCACAGAAAGCACACTTGTTTTTACATGAGCTGAGGTGAGGAGCCGAGCACCACCTGGTTCAGCCCGAGCTGGCATTTTTCATCACTTGTGCACGTGTGAGAATTCCCACAAAACTCCCGTGCATATTGATTTTGGGCTGACGGATCCATTTTAGCAGCAAGCACATTCGCAATTATGGGATCTGCAGATAATGAGGATCGACTATACTTTAGACCTTGTGGGCTAAGAAGTGAAATCTAAGCTATTCTGTAGGCACCTGCTGGAACAAGATACGTTTCCATAACCCTTCTAGTGATGGCATGGAAAATACAATACTGTTACTTGAGTACGATATTTTGTTACACAGGTTTACCTTGCTTAAGGATGGGGTTCCATTTTGGGTGCTAACATTTTGCTTATTTAGGGTTCAAAGTTATTACTGCCTATTCGATTTCAAATACTCACCTACAAAAGCCACTCTGAGCTCATGACCAGCAAAGCAAGCTGTGATTCACCTGCCCCTCATTTCAAGCATGTGTGAAACCAGCTTAGCAATGCAAACCTCAGCCCACGATTTGGTTGTTCTAGGCCCCTGGGGGAGAAGAAGACGGGCACCAAAAGGCAGAAGAAGATGGGCAGTGCCCTCCTGAACTTGTCCCGGAGCGTCCAGGAGCTCACGGAGGAGAACCAGAGCCTGAAGGAGGACCTGGACCGCGTGCTGAGCACCTCCCCCACCATCTCCAAGACACAGGGTACCTTCCTGAAAGCCACTGCAGGAGGGAGGCCAGGGAAGGGCGGGGCATGGCCACTGGACAGGCACCACGAGGGCAGATGTGAACCCTTGAGCGATGCCAATTCCCACCTGCGCCAGCACCTGCCACGGGCCACGCGGTGCCCAGGGGATGGAGCTGTGAACGGAAGCTCACAGACATCCCTCGAGGAGACAGTGCTTTTGGAGGGAGGGAGGAGCTGGGTCAGATGCGTGACAGGTGTGTCAGATGGCCGTGCCATGGAGGAGGGGAGGAGGACACATTTTGGGGTGAGGCAGGTGGTGTGTGCAGCTGCAAGCAGGGTTGACAGGAAGGCGCCCCCAAGACAGTGACAGCTGAGCGGGACCCAGAAGGAGCGAGACAGCCATGAAGACGGCAGCAGGGGTGGGACAGGCGGGGCAGGGCTGAGCGCCTGGGAGACACGTGGAGAGTGGCCCCTGAGGCCCAGTGGGGCGGCGGGGCAGGGTGCCATGGGAGCCTTAAGGGTGCCGTGGGAGTGTTAGGCAGAGGGTGGAGGGGGCCGTGCTGCTTCCCGAGGCCCCCTGGCTTCTGTGCAGAGACAGGGATGGTGGCAGACAGAGGCTTCTGCGCTTGTCTAGTCGAGCTGCTGGTGGCCTGGATGTGGGGAGCAGTGGGTGTGGTGAAAGGTGGTCGGGGTCTGGTTGCATCTTGTAGCCAGAGCTTAGGGAAACTGCAGAGAGGGTGTAGGCTCTGAGAGGGAGCAGCCAGGCTCCAAGGCTTTTCGTCCCAGCAACTGAAAAGACAGAGTTGCTGTTTCCTGAGATGGGGAAGGGCCACGGGAGGTCTGAGTGTGTGGGAGTGCGGGCCAGGCAGTGGCTGTGTGGGGGGTGCGGGACAGAGGCCTGGTCTGGAGAGCCAAGCATGCGGGTCACCAGCACTCAGGTGGACCCAGTGAGCTCACCCGGAGTGAGAGGAGCAGGGGTCAGGCCCTGAACCTGGCCGTGTATGGTGGGGCGGGCGGCAGCCAACAAGGCAGAGGGGAGGAGTGGCCAGCGAGGGGCTGTGCATGCCAGGAAGGGGACAGACTGAGAACCAATTGTTGGATTTGGCAGAATGACAGTCATCGGAGATCTTGATGAGAACTGTCTTAATGGCCTGGCCAGGTGGAATCGGGAAAGCACGTCACCCTGAGATGCTTGGAGGCCATTAGTACAGACATCTCTTCATGGTCCAAGGGGACAGAGACTGGGCCCGTGCTGGCGAAACCCCCAGGGGGCCGGGACCTGTCAGAGTGGCTCTGCAGCCCCGCAGGCTGCTCCAGCTGTGGGAGAGGAGCCTCAGGCTGTACCTGAGAAGGGTGGCCCTGCTGGCAGTGCTCGCCAGGAGCCATTTGAAACCACACTGCTTCCCTCAGGTTATGTGGAGTGGAGCAAGCCCCGGCTGCTGAGACGCATTGTGGAGCTGGAGAAGGTGAGCGGGCGTCTCAGGGCCACTGTGCCACTGTCCTTGAGGACCAGGGGCCTTATGCTGTGGGGACGGGCTCACAGGGTGCGGAAGGTGGTGCTGAGCATGGCACTGGCTGTCCGCCAGGCAGCGCCACACACAGACCGCAAGGAGACTTCTTCCAGGTGTAGACAACACTGAAGGCAGCTTTCATGCCCCTCGCTGGCTGTGAGCTTCTGTGCGTGGCCGCAGGCAGACGCGCTTCGCACTGGAGCCCCTCACGGTCCAGCCCGCCTGTGCAGGCTGTGGGCTGTGCCCTGCCCGTCGACGACCAGGCGCTGCCTCCACCACTCGAGTTGTGTTGGAATCCATAGGGAACTGTTGACCCAACTCCTGGTCAGCCAGAAATATCGGGAAGTGAACGTTTCCCCACATCCCCTACGCGACTTTGCAAAGTAGGAATTAGGCTGATTCTCCTGGAATTGGACCTCTGTTTGGGGTTGTATTTTTTAAGATAGAGTCTCACTCTGTCCCCAGGCTGGAGTGCAGTAGTGCAATCTCAGCTCACTGCAACCTCCGCCTCCCAGGTTCAAGTGATTCTCCTGCCTCAGCCTCCCCAGTAGCTGGGACTACAGGCGCCTGCCACCACGCCCGGCTAATTTTTTGTATTTTTAGTAGAGATAGGGTTTCACTATGTTAGCCAGGATGGTCTCGATCTCCTGACCTCGTGATCCGCCCGCCTTGGCCTCCTGAAGTGCTGGGATTACAAGCATGAGCCACTGAGCCAGGCTGGTTTTTTCTTTTTTTTTTTTTTTTTGAGATGGAGTCTCACTCTGTCGCCCAGGCTGGAGTGCAGTGGTGTAATCTCGACTCACTGCAACTTCTGCCTCCTGGGTTCAGGCAGTCTCCTGCCTCAGCCTCCCCAGTAGCTGGGATTACAGGTGCCCACCACCATGCCCAGCTAATTTTTGTATTTTTAGTAGACATGAGGTTTCACCATGTTGGCCAGACTGGTCTCAAACTCCTGACCTCAAGTGATCTGCCCACCTTGGCCTTTCAAAGTGCTGGGATTACAGTCGTGAGCCACCGCGCCCGGCCTGGACCTTTGTATTTTAAATAGTAAATTAGAGCGTCTGTGTTGTTTGGCCAAGAAGAATAAACCTAGAGGGAAAAACGTTTTTGAAAAATAGTTTTTTACATATTTACAATGTAGAAAACTAGCCAGATACAATGACTCACACCTGCAATCCCAGTACTTTGAGAGGAGGATTGCTTGAGCCCAGGAATTTGAGACCAGCCTGGGCAACATAGCAAGACCCCATCTCTACAAAAATGAAAACCATTAGCCGGGTGTGGTGGTGCACACCTGTATTCCCAGCTACTTGGGAGGCTGAGGCAGGAGGAACGCTTGAACCCAGGAGTTCAAGAATGCAACAAGCTGTGATTGCACTCCAGCCTAGGTGACAGAGCCAGACCCTGTCTCAAAAAAACAAAAACAAAAACAAAAACAAAACAAGAAGAGAAGTTTCTATAAATTGTGAACGTTTAAAATATAGAACTTGTTGGGAAGTCAAGGCACCCAGAGGTGGTTCGGAAGCACAGTGGGCAGCACGTCCGAGAGCCGGGAGAGGCAGGAGTGGAGGGTGGGGACAGGCAGGAAGGTAGATGTGCAGAGTCGTTTGAGTCACCTCCCCTCATGCCCTCCTCTCTGTTTTAATGGCTTCTGCCTGTGCCCTGCCTCAGCAGGGGTCTGGCGTGCCTCACTTCTGATTAAAGAGAGCTGAGCAGGGATCATGCTCTTCCAGTAGCCCTGTGCCCCGCTGTGTCTCCGGGTAACTCGGGTCCCCTCAAAGCTTTCTCGTGGCCCTGCTGGAGACTTGGTTCGCCCTGCTTCGGTGTCTCTTTTCTGGGTTTAGTAAATAGAAAGTAGAAATGAGAACTAGCATCTAAAACATGCCTGTGTTGCCTCCAGAAACTAAGTGTGATGGAGAGCTCAAAACCACACGCCACAGAACCAGTCAGATCACACCCGCCAGCCTGCCCTGCATCCAGCTCTGTGCTGCACAGACAGCCACGAGGGGACCGCAGCAAGGACCATGAGCGTCTCCGAGGGGCCGTGAGAGACCTGAAGGAAGAGCGGACCGCCCTGCAGGAGCAGCTGCTGCAGAGAGAGTAGGTCCTCCCAAGGCCCCGCCAGTGTCCCCACAGGAGCAGCTGCTGCAGAGAGAGTAGGTCCTCCCGAGGCCCCGCCAGTGTCCCCCACAGTGTCCCCACAGGAGCAGCTGCTGCAGAGAGAGAAGGTCCTCCCGAGGCCCCGCCAGTGTCCCCACGGGAGCAGCTGCTGCAGAGAGAGAAGCTCCTCCCGCGGCCCCGCCAGTGTCCCCACGGGAGCAGCTGCTGCAGAGAGAGAAGCTCCTCCCGAGGCCCCGCCAGTGTCCCCACAGGAGCAGTTGCCGCAGAGAGTAGGTCCTCCTGAGGCCCCGCCAGTGTCCCCATGGGAGCAGCTGCCGCAGAGAGAGTAGGTCCTCCCGAGGCCCCGCCAGTGTCCCCACAGGAGCAGCTGCTGCAGAGAGAGTAGGTCCTCCCGAGGCCCTGCCCACAGCCTCGCCAGGGAAGCAGCTGTCATTCCCTGTGGAAACTGATCTTCGCCAGAGTTCAACAGTTGTCAGTTTGGAAAACTGTTCAGCTCATAGTGGTCACTGCATATTTTTATATGATTCTAAAACTTCTTACGTTTTGGTGATGAAAGAAAGGCAGCTTTAGTGATAACAAGAAGACACTAACTGACCATATTACATTATCAAAACCATGAGGGGTCGGGCATACCTGTCATCCCACCATTTTGGGAGGCCGAAGTGGGAGGATTGCTTGAGGCCAGGAGTTTCAGACCAGCCTGGGCAACATAGCAAGACTCCATCTCTCCAAAATAAATTTTTAAATTAACTGGGAGTGGTGGCTCATGTCTGTAGTCCCAGTTACTCAGGAGGCCACGGCAGGAGGATCGCTTGAGCCCAAGAGTTCAAGGCTGCAGTGAGCTATGATGATGTCACTGCACTCCAGCCTAGGCAACTGAGTGAGACTTCAACTCAAAAAAAAAGTGTAGGGAATGGTGGGAGAGCACATTTAAATCTCTCTACCCCGAATTCCAGAGAAATCTTCAAATTGTCTACTAGAGACAAATTTACTTTCATTGGTTTATGTAAAATCAATTAGATTTTATGCAGCATGGTCTTAATTCAGTAATATGTTTATGGGGCATATGATCTATTAATACATATGAAATAAAACATAAGTGCTGCAGCCTGACGCAGTGGCTCACGCCTGTAATCCCAGCACTTTGGGAGGCCAAGGTGGCAGGATTGCCTGAGTCCAGGAGTTTGAGACCAACCTGGGCAGCATGGTGAAACCCCATCCCTACAAAAAATACAAAATGTAGCCATTCATAGTGACTCAAGCTGGTAATTCCAGCTATTTGGGAGGCTGAGGTGGGAGAATCACTTGAGCCTGGGAAGTCAAGTCTGCAGTGAGCTATAATCATACCACTGCATGCAAGCCTGGGTGGCAGTGAGACTCTGTCTCCGGAAAAAAAAAAAAAAAAAAAAAAAAAAAAAACAGAAGAAGACCTAAATGCTGTGAAATACTTGGTGTGAACATAGGGCTGGGAAGGCAGGGCCTCACCGGGTGTTCCGGAGCTCCGGAGCTCCATGACCTGTGGCCACCTAGCACCTGGCCTGGCTCCTGTCCTCCTCCTATTTGCGGCTCCTCTGGGCTCGGCTCTGCCGTGAGGCAACCACCTCCATCACCTTTGGAATGATGTTTCTCTCTAGTTTGCAAGCACTACCGTGACTTGCCCCTCAGAGTGGCCTGTGAAGCAGCAGCAGGAGCAGGAGCTGGGAGCTGGTTAGCATGCAGGAGCCCAGGCCCTACCCCGGCCTTTGAAATCACACTCTGCATCCAGTGGGATCTGCAGGTGATGGTTTTTTTTTTTTTTTTTGAGACAGAATCTTGCTCTGTCACCCAGGCTGGAGTTCAGTGGCACAATCTGTGCTCACTGCAAACTCTTCCTCCCCAGTTCAAGCGATTCTTGTGCCTCAGCCTCCCGAGTAGCTGGGATTACAGGCATGCGCCACCACACCCGGCTAATTTTTGTATTTTTAGTAGAGATGGGGTTTCACCATGTTGGCCACGCTGAGTCTGGAACTCCTGATCTCAAGGGATCTGCCCGCCTCGGCCTCCCAAAGTGCTGGGATTACTGGTGTGAGCCATCGCGCCCAGCCCTACAGGTGATTTGTGTGCCCTTTAGGGTCTGAGAACTCGGCCAGTGCCTCCCAGCCTGCTAAGTTCTCTGCTGCCTGCTGTGAACAGTAGAAGGCCAACCCGTCACCACTGTCCTTACCCCTCACATGAGGTCTCAGATCGCATTTATGGCAATTGATAGGTCGTTTGTAAAAATTCGTATTTCATGACAAGCTTTTCCAATTAAGCAGTCATTACAGAGTTCATAGACATCAGGTAAAAAAAAAAAATTAAAGTAGTCATGAAAGGTAAATAACTTCTGGAATTATCTATGAAACTGTAAAGTGGCATGACAAGAGCCACCTCGTATTAGCCCTTACTATGTGACAGGGGCTCTGCTAAGCACTCTAGGGTTTCTGACATTTAATAGAGACTCACAGGCCCTGAGCAGTCAGGGCTCGCAGACAGCATACAGTCCATCTGAGACTCGGACAGAAGTCTCTGTTGAAGGCCAGTGTGTGGCCATCACACCACATGGGACGCAAGAAATGCATCTGGGAGCGGTTCAGCTGGAGCCCCGCATAGGCAGTGGCACGGTCTAGGCAAGGCAGGCCCCTGTCCCATTCACGGACCCTGCGCCTGCCTGCAGCACCCCCACGCGGGTGCGAGGTCCGTGCCAATGAGTGACGGCTGGAGGGGCAACTCCCCATTCTATGGCCTGATGGCAGGGCCTTCTCTGGCATCGTCCTGTTGATCCCCTGCACACAGCAAGTGCTTGGTTCAGGGCAGGCAGGGCCTTGAGGTCTGTCCTTGGCACTGTGTGATTAGAAATGGGCTTTTTGGCCGGGTGCGGTGGCTTAAGCCTGTAATCCCAGCACTTTGGGAGGCCGAGGCGGGCGGATCACGAGGTCAGGAGATCGAGACCATCCTGGCTAACATGGTGAAACCCCGTCTCTACTAAAAATACAAAAATTAGCTGGGTGTGATGGCGGGCGCCTGTAGTCCCAGCTACTTCGGAGGCTGAGGCAGGAGAATGGTGTGAACCCAGGAGGCGGAGCTTACAGTGAGCCGAGATCGCGCCACTGCACTCCAGCCTGGGCGACAGAGCAGCGAGATTCTGTCTCAAAAAAAAAAAAAAAAGAAAGAAATGGGCCTTTGGTGGTCCTCCTGCCCCACCATCCGCTGTCCTAAGGAAGGGTTGAGCACCATCACTTTTCAGAAGCACCTTCCTGCTCTGACATAACCTCCAGTTTTCGTGAACGCTGATGAGTCTCCTATTCTGTGTGTAGTTTGGAGGTGAAGCAGCTCCTGCAGGCGAAGGCCGACCTGGAGAAGGAGCTGGAGCGCGCGAGGGAGGGCGAGGAGGAGAGGAGAGAGAGAGAGGAGGCTTTGAGGTATGTGACCCGGGTCAGGGCCGGAGAGAGGAGCCAGGCGAGTCTGCACTCCTGCCACCACTGCAGCCCCCCGAGGCATCCCAGCCTCGCTGCCAGCTGGGTTTTTAGAAAGGCCACACCTCCCTGCAGTCTTTCCCTGGTTTTCTGTCACTCAGCTGGGGAATAACCTCTGGGTGCTGAGCAGGGCCTGCCCTCTGGCATCGTGGCCACCTCGCAGGGGCATCCTCTGCTCTGGCTGTGCCAGCACCTGCCCCTTCCCAACGAGCCATCACACTGGCCTCTGGTCAGAGCCACCCTGGTGTGGGCCAAGTCCTCAAGAGGGGCCGCCCGTGCCCTCAAAGTAACGCCATTCGTGAGAGCCAGGAAGCAGCACCCTCCCCACGGTCCATCAGCTGCTGGTGGACAAACACCCTGAGGTCGACCACACGGAGGCGCAGAGCGGATGGCAGTCCCGACAGGCCTGGCCCGGGGACCCTCAAAAACGTGGTGCTCGGCAAAGAAAGCCAGATACAAAAGGCCACGCAGCACACGATTCCGTGTGCAGGAAACGTCCAGAATGGGCAGACCCACCTGACAAGTGCTGCTGCTAGGGGCTGGGAGGGGAGCGGAGACTGCTGACGAGCATGGGTTCCTTTCTGGGGCGATGCAAATGTTCTGGAATTAGATAGGGGTGGTAGGTGCACAACACTGTGAATATGTTAAAATTCACTGAATTATACACTTTAAAATAGTGAATTTTATGTGATGAGTCTTAACTTTTTAAAATGCACAAAAAACTAGGTTAGAAATCTGAGCAGACATATTTAGCACTCAGAATAATTAGTAAGACATAGATTACCGGAATAAAGAAAACCTTGGCTGGGCACAGTGGCTCATGCCTATAATCCCAGCACTTTGGGAGGCTGAGGTGGGTGGATCGCGAGGTCAGGAGTTCAAGACCAGCCTGACCAACATGGTGAAACCCCCTCTCTACTAAAAATACAAAAATTAACCGGGCACAGTGGCAGGTGCCTATAATCCCAGCTACTCAGGAGGCTGAGGCAGGAGAATCACTTGAACCCAGGAGGTGGAGGTTGCAGTGAGCAGATACCATGCCACTGTACTCCAGCCTGGGCAACAGAGTGAGAATCCATCTCAAAAAAATTTTTAAAAAAAGAAAACATTTCATTTTCAGGAGAAATCTGACTGAATTCTGTCAGAAGGCTAGAATTAAAGTAAATCCAAAAGAGCACATGTGCAGAAATGAATTTTTTTTTTTTTTTTTTGCCTTTAGTACCTAGAATGAACATCTAAACTGCAGTGCCTCCTGTTCATACTGTTTACTAACACCCCAGTGATCCCTGCTTATTTATCTCAAACGCGTGGGCTCGAGTGATCCTCCGGGCTCGGCCTCCCAGAGGGCTGGGATCACAGGTGTGAGCCCCCGCACCCGGCCTCCTACTTACTTATTCACACAATGGATTCTGTTTTTAGTTCTTAGCTGTTTCAGGAGAGGTGCTGGGCCCTGGGGGTCCTCAGCCCTGGCCTCGTTGGGCTTCCAGCCCAGAGCAGGAGACAACAGGAAGTCCCGGCCTGCAATGGGGTTTCTGGTGCCGTCAGGTCATAGCTGGGCCCTGTGGCTCAGGGAGACGTGGCCCTACCAGCCCTCTACAGGCTGCCTGGCGTCCCCCTGTCTCAGCGTGGACCGCCCGCCCCACCCTGCCCTGCGCCGGCCTTCATCACATAGTGACAGGTGAGGTGTCTCATTTTTCCCTTTCCGCCTTAGAGAGGAGATTCAGACGCTTACCAGCAAGCTCCGAGAACTGCAAGAAATGGAGAAAGAAGAGAAAGAGGATTGCCCAGAAGTTCTTCATAAGGTACAGTGACCGTTTGCCTGAGTCTCCCGTCAGGTGTGGTGTGGCTTCCTCTGGTCATGACGGTTCCGACCGTTTCTCTGCCCAGAGTTGTTTCTGACCATCCACTGAAAATCCCACTCCCTTTTGTCATCACAATTGATTTCTATAACTCATGTCGTGTGTGTCGAAGTCCGGCGTTTTGGATTAATTGACTGTCAGCAAATTGACTTCTCGAACTGATATTTGAGTCTCAAGGCTGGTAAGTAAAGAGTTAACCGAAAGCTCAGCCGTGCGGAGGGTGTAGGTGTGTGGCCGGAGCTGTCACTGAGAGGCAGGAGGGGCGTGGGGGGAAAGGACAAAGGCTCGGTCAGGCCTCTGCATGGACCTAGGCCTGCGCCCTCTCCTCTCATCTAAGTTCCAGAACACGAGGCTGGCCAAGCCTCAGCGGGGACTGCCCTGTGGGTGGAGCGGGGCTTCCTCTGCCCTCTCTGCAGAACACAAGGCCAGCAAGGCCTCAGCAGGCACTGCCCTCTGGGTGGAGTGGGGGTTCCTCTGCCCTCTCTGCCGTCACTCAGCTGTGCACGGGTTGAACATGAAGTGACTGTTAGCAGGGACCCGGCAGGTGAGCACGGACCCTAGGCGGATGCCCTCCTGCCTCTCCACTCCCTCCGCGTGTGTGGACGCTACCCAGGGGCAGCTGGTCGAGGCGGTGTCTCTGTGGCTCCAAGGTCCCTGGCCCTCTGCTGCCTCCCTGGAGGGTCACAGCCATGCTCTGGTCACCATGGCCGGTGCTGCCTGCACTTGCACTTCTGGTGGCAGAAGGGCGTCCTCACAAATCCCCTTCCAGTGGGTAGGATCCTTTGGAGGGCAGGTGTGAGCCCATGCATGTTCAGGCAGGAAGAAGGAGCTTGGCGTCACCATCCTGGGGCTGCAGTTTGCTCTAAGAGGGGCTCGTGGATAAAACCAATCGAAGCCACTGCCTGTGGTCCCAGCTGCTTGGGAGGCAGCAGTGAACCAAGGTCGCACCACTGCACTCCATCCTGGGCCACAGAGCCAGACCCTGTCTCACTAAAAAAAGAAAAGAAAGAAAGAGAGAGAGAAAGAGAAAAGAACAATGTCTGAAAACAGAGAGAGGAGAGAGAGAGAGAGAAAAAGAAAACAAAAATGTCTGAAAATACTGCTGAAATACAGCCTTTTCTGTGTGGTGGGGTTATAAGCTTTTTTTTTTTTTACTTTCTTTTAGTATTTAGTGTGGTTCTTTTAGTATTGTCTGAATTTTTCATAATAAGCACGTATTAGCTTTGTGTTATTTTCCTCCTCAGGAAACATTTCTATTTTAGAGACAAGGAAGAGTGGGATTGAGTGATCAGCTCTCCGAGTAGGGGAATCGGCTCTTAGCATTCACGTGGGAATGATTAATTGCAGGTTAAATGGAGTGACAAGAGTGGGTTTAAGAGTTGCCTCAAGGAATTTATAAGCATGTGAACATTTAGATTTTTTTTTAACTGTCTGTAGTTGTGTGAGTAAATGTTCATTTATCTTCTGAGGAGCTGATTTTACCTTTCCAATCACATTGGCACGGGCCACATACTAACAGCTGATCTCACTTTAGCGGAACAGAGGCCTGAAAATGTGTCAGGACTGAGGGAAGATGAGGCTCTTCTTAGGGTCACAAAATCAGAATGTGGAAGCCCAGGGCCGGAATGCTGGTGCCAAGCAACTTGGTGCCACAGCTAAAGGGATCTGGAAACAGCTGGCTGTGTGGATGTACCCAGGGCATCTTCGTCAGGGATGTTAAGATGTGTAGACATGCAAGTGACTGTCCTAGGAAGTTTACACTCCCAGGTCCCTAGAAACAGGAGGCAGGGCACGCAAGGCCACGCAGGAGCAGCGCGTCGGCCAGGAGGCGGCAGGGATGTGCGGAAGACCTGGGCCAGGGCCTTTATCATGGGAAGGAGCGGGCGAAGTGAGGTGAGCTGGCTGGTCGGGGCCGGTGGGCTGGAAGCTTGAAGAACTTCAGCGGGACCTGGGCCACAGGGTGGTCTTGAGCTGTTCCGCACCTGGCCCTGGGTGATTAAGGCTGAGGAATATTGCCTCCTGGAGTGTGGGGCCCAGCGCAGGAGACGATTCTGAGTGTGGGCACTGGATTAGTTGCTCGCATAGGATGGCCGTGCCTGAAGGCAGGCCCTTCACTGTCTAGGAATTGGCCAGGCCCAGAGGGGCATCAAGGCCCCAAGCGTCGTAACACACAGATAATGAAAAGCCAGTGCAATCCGTTCTGTGTTGGTTCAAGTCTGTGGACAGGCCACCTGTGCCCGTGCCTGGCCCAGTGTGCACTGGGAGCAGTCTTGTGTCTCCCTCTGGGGAAGGCTTTCAACAACAGCATGCTCTCCACCGAGCTTGCATTCTTGACATGAGAGGCCTTTTCGTTTGTACTGGGTAGTGTCCTATGGGTGATACATTTGGAGTCATCAGTGTTAGAAATCATAATTTTTCTTTTTTCTTTTTAGAGACGGTCTCACTCTGTTGCCCAGGCTGGACTACAGAGGCACAATCATGGCTCACTGCAGCTTTGACCCCTGGGCTCAAGCGATCCTCCTGCCTCAGCCTCCTGAGTAGCTGAGACCACAGTGGTGTGCCACCACACCCCGGGTATTTTAAAAATTTTTTCATAGAGATGGGGTCTCGCTGTGTTGGCCAGGCTGGTCTTGAACTCCTGGGCTCAAGTGATCCTCCCTGCTTGGCCCTCCCACATTATTGGGATTACAGGCGTGAGCCACTGCACCCAGCCTGAAATCATGGTTATTTCAGTGGTCGTTATAGCAATCCTGGCTTGTTTCTACCTTAAAAACCATGGTAGAAATATATATAATGCCTTCAATCCCAGAAATCCCATGTTTATAATTTAGAGCGTTAAACTAGAAAACAGAAAAGGACCCCAGAAAAACAATTCTTGCAGGAACAAAATGTGACCGAGTGTAGTGAGTGTGTGACGGCCGTGTGAAGAAACGTCCTCTGTCTCCCAGA
This sequence comes from Theropithecus gelada, assembly GCF_003255815.1. Classification (NCBI taxonomy): domain Eukaryota; kingdom Metazoa; phylum Chordata; class Mammalia; order Primates; family Cercopithecidae; genus Theropithecus; species Theropithecus gelada. The sequence continues at coordinate 51,884,880 of NC_037670.1, read as the reverse complement.
AGGCGTGGCCAGACAGAGTTGAGGGAGTTTAATGAGAGGTGTGTCTGCACGTGTGTGCTCGCCTGGACACGGTTTCTCAGCAGTACAGGAGACCGCTGTCATGTGGCCTGCGGACCAGTGTGGAACAGCTCTCGGCACATTAATAAGACTCGCCTGATAAGCCCAGCCGCACTGTGCAGAGTAATATCCTGTCCCCTTGCCGGGTACTGCTCGTCCCTGCCCTGGCTTCATCGTCCTCTTTCTCCTTCAATTTCCTGCAGGCCCAAGAGCTCCCAGCTCCCACTCCCAGCAGCAGGCACTGCGAGCAAGACTGGCCGCCGGAGTCCAGTGAGGAGGGGCTCCCGCGGCCCCGCTCCCCCGGCTCTGACAGGAGAAGAGACGCGGCGGCCAGGGTGCTGCAGGCCCAGTGGAAGGTGTACAAGCACAAGGTGAGGTTCCTCAAGGCGACCCGGGCTGCTCCCTGTGAGTCTTCGTGCTCCAAGGCAAGCCACGCACTATCTAGGAATGACTAGGCCTGGGGGGCCAGCCGGGCCCCGGGTGTCCGAGTACCGTAACATACAGAAAATAAAAACCTCATTCACACACTGACTCATCCGTTCTGGGTGCGTTTTGTGCAATACTGAACATGTCGCCAGATTTCTTTTCATACAGTTTTCTTCCAGAACTATTGGAAAATGAGTTTTAGATGTTATGAAACATTAGCATGTATCTTGTAAGGAACAGTGTCTTCTCCTACCTGCCCACAGCACCGTGACTGCCCCTCAGACTGTCACAGCAGCTTGATATCCTCACCTACCGGCCCTTCCTGTTCACATTTCCCAAACGTCACGAGACGCTGCCTGCAGCTATCTGTTTCCCGCCAGCATTCAGTCATGGCGGTTCTCAGCCCACCTCCCGCCAGAGCCCAGCGGTTGGTTGGTTACGTCTCCTTAGTGTGGTTCACAGCAGCCCCCACCCTTTCTTTTCTTTAACCAACAGGTCACCCTGGCCGATTTTGTTTGTTTGTTTTTCTGAGATAGAGTCTTGCTCTATTGTCCAGGCTGGAGCGCAGTGGCACAATCTTGGCTCACTGCAACCTCCAACTCCCAGGTTCAAGCAATTCTCCTGCCTCAGCCTCCCAAGTAGTTGCGATACAGGTGCCCGCCACCACGCCAAGCTAATTTTTGTATTTTTGGTAGAGACAGGATTTCACCATATTAGCCAGGCTGGTCTCGAACTCCTGGCCTCAGGTGATCCACCCACCTTGGCCTCCCAAAGTGCCAGGATTACAGGCATGAGCTACCACACCCAGCCTTTTTTTTCTTTTTTCATAGAGACAGGGTCTCACTCCGTCACTCAGGCTGGAGTGCAATGGCACAATTGCAGCTCACTGCAGCCTCGACCTCCCGGGACCAAGCAATCCTCCAGCCTCAGCCCACCAGGTAGCTGGGACTGCAGGCAGGCACCACCACACCTGGCCAATTTTTGTAGAGATGGGTCTTGCCATGTTGTCCAGGCTGGTCTTGAACTCCTGAGCTAAAGCCGTTCACCTGCCTCGGCCTCCCAGAGTGCTGGGATTACAGGTGTGAGCTACTGCACCTAGATGTTTTTTCTTTTTTTTTTTTTTTTTGAGATGGAGTTTTGCTCTTGTCGCCCAGGCTGGAGTGCAGTGGCATGATCCCGGCTCACTGCAACCTCTGCCTCCCGGGTTCAAGCGATTCTCCTGCCTCAGCTTCCCAAGTAGCTGGGATTACAGGCGCACACCACCATGCCCAGCTAATTTTTGAATTTTTATTAGAGACAGGGTTTCACCATGTTGGCCAGGCTGGTCTCGAACTCCTGACCCCAGGTGATCCACCTGCCTTGGCCTCCCAAAGTGCTGGTATTATAGGTGTGAGCCACTGCGCCCGGCCTTTTTTTTTTCTTTTTAAAGACATTTTCTTTTTTTTTTTTTTTCTTTTTTTCTTTTTTTTTAATCGAGACGGAGTCTCACTCTCTCGCCCAGGCTGGAGTGCAGTGGCGCGATCTCGGCTCACTACAAGCAACGCCTTCCGGGTTCTCGCCTTTCTCCTGCCTCAGCCTCCCGAGTAGCTGGGACTACAGGCGCCCGCCACCACACCCGGCTAATTTTTTGTATTTTTAGTAGAGACGGGGTTTCACCGTGCTAGCCAAGATGATCTCGATCTCCTGACCTCATGATCCGCCCGCCTCGGCCTCCTAAAGTGCTGGGATTACAGGCGTGAGCCACCGCGCCCGGCCTAAGGACATTTTCTTTGGCAGAGAGCAGGCCAGTGTGTTACAGAATGTTCCCTGTCCTGGATCTGTTTCCTTGTGGGGTCATTAACTTATTCCTCTGTCCCCTTAATTTCCCATAAGTGAGAAATAAGGTCTCCAGCTCTGATTCACCCAGGTTTGCTTTTGGCAAGAATGTCTCACATTTAGGCTGTGTACCCCCATCCCCTCAGGCCGGCCCCTGTTTGTGTTTCTAACCTGGTCATGGCTGCTGGCTTTCGCCATTTTAAAGAAACGAGTTTCCCTTGGTAACTAGCCAGCAGTTTATAGGGGACAGCTTGGCCTCCATGAGGTCTGTCCCCACCACCTTTCCCCTTGTGGCCTTCATGTCCTTCATGTCACAGCTGTCTTCGTCTGAAAAGCAGTTTCCTTATTAGCGGGGCCGACTCCTGGTCCTCCCAAAAAGGTGGGAGAAAACTTAGTGACTTCCCTTCAGGTGCTGAGCAGATGCTGGCTTGTCTGTCTGTCTGTCTCTCTCTGTCTCTCTCTTATTCAGTGTATATATCTCTTTGCTTCCATCTTACATTCTGTTGGTCCTTGTATTCAGTTCCTCCTTAATCTCCCAAGGGACAGATCCTGTGTACAGTAGTACACATGTGGGCTGAGCGCTCTGATGACTATGGAAGATCAGCCGGCTGATGTACCTGTTATCTGGCCATGGCCATTCCATTTCATTAAGTGTATATTGATTATTTTGGCGTCAACATCTGGGAAGGACTTCGTTCACATCTGTAAGAACACGTGCTCCGAGGGACCCTCTCTGCTGACTGTGATGCTGTGTGTCAGCTGCAGCCACAGAAACTTCCCAGGACACCCAAGGGTGACTGATGATCAGTCAGGTTGAGGCCAGTGATCCAGACCCCTGAACCAAAGTCCCCTTCATAACATCCCCAGCAGGCAGCCTCAGCCTCCGAATTCCGGGACTTATCCAGAAAGGACAGTGGTCCGGACACCTGTGATGTGAGAGGGCTCTCACATCGGGCCCACATCCACCTCCTTAGCTGCACAGCTTGGCCTAATGGAGTCCCTTCTGCACAGCCAGAGGACCGGCACACGGCACAGACACATCGCTTCATCTGCAGCTTGGGCCACCTCGTGACTCCCGGAGAATTCCCGCCATCCTCATTCTGCCTCTCACTTTCGTCCTCCTTACAAAGGCGTTTGTTTGCTGGGCCCCAGCAGCTCGGGAGGGAGGAGCCAGGGCAGCCAGGCCTCTTGTTGGCTTGATGGATGCCTGTTGGCAAGATCAAGGACTGAAAACCACTGTGTGGGGAAACGTTCATCCTTCTTGTGTTTATTCATGTATTTTTTCTTTTTTTCAGAAAAAAAAAGCTGTTCTGGATGAGGTAAGTGAGGTTTATTTCATCAGTTTCAAAATACGGATTTGTATTTTGTTGTAAAGTAGGTGAGGGGATATTTAAAGATGCGTTGAGTCCTTTTCTTTTCTTTTTTTTTTTTTTCTTTTTTTTGAGACAGAATCTCGCTGTGTGGCCCAGGCTGGAGTGCAGTGGTGCAGTCTCGGCTCACTGCAACCTCCGCCTCCTGGGTTCAAGCGATTCTTCTGCCTCAGCCTCCCTAGTAGCTGGGATTACAGGTGCGTGCCATCACGCCCAGCTAATTTTTGTGTTTTTAGTAGAGATGGGGTTTCTCCGTGTTGGCCAGGTTGGTCTGCAACTCCTGACCTTAGGTGATTCGCCCATCTTGGGCTCCCAAAATGCAGGAATTACAGGCATGAGCCACCGCACCTAGTGAGTCCTTCTTTTCAAGAAACCAAACCAGTCCCCAACATTAAGTATAACATACATAAGAAATAGAAACATCAAATAAATATTTGGATAATTTCCCACTTTCAAAATCTCTTCAATCATTCCTTCCTTCCATTCATTCTTTTCATGCACATTCACTGATCACCAGCCCTGCGTAGGACAGTCTCAGAGGCTCTGGGACGCAGAGGCTCAGACACACAAGTGAACAAGCGGTTACAGCCCAGGGTGGCGCTGGGGGCGGCCAGCCCTGCACACAAAGGCCAGCAGGTCCCTGTGAGGAGTGACGTGCAAGGTGGGCCTCGTGGGACAGATGTCAGAGCTCGCTGCACCGGGAAGTGAGGGGAGGGCGTCCTAGCAGAGCCGGCGGGATGAGCAGTCTGAGACAGGGCGAGGGCGTGGAACTGGAATGGAGGTTGAGTATGTCACCCACAGCTGAGAACTGACAGATGGATGAACAGTGCAGTTCCAGCCATGATCCTTTTCAGGGAGGAGCTGGAAAGTGAGATCGTTATTTTGCTAGAGTCCTGGTGGCCTCGGAGATGCTCGCCTCTCCTCTAGGGCCCCTTCGGGGACGGCAGTGTATTTCCACTTAGACCACGGGAGAGGCCCCAGCTCCAGTCACTCAGAGCGGGCGCTGGGCCACAGGGCTTCTCACGCTGCCTTCTTCCTTGCCGGCAACTGCTTCTCCGTGGTAGGGCAGACCCTGCACCCGCTTGTCCTCACACTCGCCAGGTGCATCTGATGCCAGCAGGGTTGACAGCTCTGCCATCAGGGCGGGGCTTGCCTTCCCCCTGCCCCACCCATTGTCCCCTTCCCCTTGGCCACACTACTCATCCACAACTGTTTGCTGGGCTCCTGCCATGTGCCAGGCACGAGAGGAGCTTGTAACAGACCAGCCAGACACTGTCCAAATTTCACGGGGTTCATACTCTGCAGTCAGGACAGCCAGTATGGTCATGGGTGTGGGCGGCGCACCAGGCTCGGTGGCCTGCGCGCAGCTGCAGTGGGAGAATGTTGGCATCTGGCGGCCAGGCCACAGCCGCGTGAGTGCCCTCCATGAGCAGGTAGCTGGACTGCCCACCTGGCTCACCACACTGTCCCTGAGGAAGGGCCCCCTGCTCACCACTGCCCTAGTCTTCAGCCTTCAGTTCTGCAGCCCCTCCATGCCTGGCCTCCTCGTCCCTGAACCTGCCCCACAGCCACACCCTTGTCCATACCCATCTGACACATTTGCAGTGGCAACTTCCAACATCCCCGTCTCTTGACAATCCCTCCCATCCTCTAGCAGCCCTCAGGCCCTCATCCCGAGGTCTCCAGCACGTCAGCCTCCCACCTGCCCGCCCACCACAGCCTGCCCAGGCTCCCAGTCCCCGCAGCCGGCTGCGGTTCCTAGCACATGCCCCTGCCTGGCATCTCACTTTGTGGTTATTCTTGCCAGCCTCCCGTCAGAATGCAAGCTCTGTCTTTTTGCCACAACACCTCTGGTGCCTAGACTAGCGCCTGGCACGTGGGAGGCGTTTGGTAAATGCCCTCCAGCGAGTGGGTGAGGGGACCCGGGCTCCTTGGCCAATGGGCCAGTCAGTGGTGGGTGCTGTCTCCCCGTCCTGCTTCTCTCCCTGGCACCCCCCATGCCTCAGGGTCCTCATCTCTAAAGACAGCAGTGAGGCTGCCTGTGTGGGGCTGTGGTGAGCGTGGGGTTTGGCAGTGTGTGCGCAGTGTGTGGCGTGACAGAGATGCGTGCCCCTCTTACCCCTCCGGCTGGTGCAGAACGCCCCATACCTGGCAGCCGCTTTACCGGAAGCTTCTGGGCAGCCTCCATGTGGTCACCGCACTCTGGCGGATCATTCATTGTTGATAGCCAGCACTGCCTCGCCCTCCTCTGCTGAGCTCTTTTCCCACCCCAGCGTTCTTCCCCTTGCTTTAAGACAAAACAAAGGTGCTTTCTGTTCCAGCAGTGACAAGCCTGCTAACCTCGCTTGGCGTGGGGCTCGGTGGGCACACTCATCATTCTCCTAACGTGTTTGAGAGCTGCCCGTATCAGGCTGGGGGCGCTCACGGGGTTAGAGGCAGATTGTTCAAAAATAAGTGCTTCCCCGAAAATGGAGCGTGGACTTCTCACGGAGTGAGATAGAGTCTCACTGTGTCACCCAGGCTGGAGTGCAGTGGCCCAGTCTTGGATCACTGCAGCCTCTGCCTCCCAGGTGCAAACGATTCTCATGCCGCAGCTTCCTGAGTAGTTGGGACTACAGGCATGCACCACCACGCCTGGCTAATTTTTGTATTTTCAGTAGAGATGGGTTTTTACCATATTGGCCAGGCTGGTGTCAAACTCCTGGGCTCAGTGGATCTTCCCACCTCAGCCTCCCAAAGCACTGGATGACAGGTGTATGCCATGCCCAGCTAATTTTTTGTAGACACAAGGTCTTGCTATGTTGCCCAGGCTGGTTTGAATTTCCTGGCCTCAAGTGATCATCCTGCCTCAGCCTCCCAACGTGCTGGGATTACAGGCATGAACCACTGCACCCGGCCACATTGCCTAAGAAAATCATTTAAGATTAAGCTCAAAGGATAAATCATTCTCTTAAGATCACTTTAGAGGTCCTGTTGCCCCTTGCTTGATTTAGAAAACGTATATGGAAAGTAGATGAAACCAGTAAACTATTCCAACGCGGAAAAATGCTCCAACATGAAAACATAACCACGTGTGAAATACCAGCCCCTATTAGCCACTGAAAGGGACTGCAGTGAACAGCAGGCCCCTCCCATTCCCAGAGTCCCCACCGTGCTAACAGGCGCCGCGCCCTGTGCTCCCTGGGGTGCCAGTGAGTTTCTGACGGACTGGGGTGAGTGGGAGCGCAGAAGGCTCTTTGGGAGACTATGGCTGCGCAGCAGTGAGAGGAGTTGCGTTCCCTACCGCCGAGGCAGCTCTCCCCTCGGCACCTCCCTCTTGCCCGCCGTCGCCCTGGGCACTCACACCCGCTTTTCTCTCCCTGCTTCCTTCCCTGACAGGCGGCTGTGGTGCTTCAGGCAGCTTTCAGGGGACATGTGGCGCGGACAAAGCTCTTAGCAAGCAAAGCACATGGCTCAGAGCCGCCCAGCATGCCAGGCCTCCCAGACCAGGTAACATCGGGGCGCTGGACATCCCAGTGGCCATCTCCAGAGCTGCTCATCTCACACTCCATCCACTGAGAAAGCGCAGGGCACCTCTCAGCCTCCACATCCCCGCCCGCCCAGCAGGCATCCCCTCCACTCCATCCCTGGCCACGTAGGCCACGCAGGCCCCTCTGCACAGGCCCCGGATGGGTATGGCATTAGGGCCAGATTGCCTTGGGCTGCCGGAGAGTCAAATAGCTCCATGAAGATGTAGCTAAAAACTACCGAAGATAGACGCAGGCCATGCCAGCTCCTCCTCTGTAAGGAGGACCAGGTGTTTGTTTAAGAATCCCTACAGTTTAAAAATTCAGAACCTGCTGCCAGGAGGCTGCTCACTGACCAGCAATTCCCGGGAGGCAGGGCCACCTGAAATGGAAACTGAGCTCTTCCCGTCTCCCTTACACCCAGGGTGTCCCCGGAGCCCAGCACCAGGAGCCACCAGGGGGCTGCCAAACAGTCATCTTCCCTACTGTCCTTGCACCCCAGAGCTCTCCTGTGCCCCGTGTTCCGAGCCCCATCGCCCAGGCCGAGGGCAGCCCTGCGCAGGAGGAGGCCATCGTCATCATCCAGTCCGCTCTGCGGGCACACCTGGCCCGGGCCAGGCACAGGTGAGTCGGGGTCACAGGGATGCCCCCGGGACACAGATGTGGCACAGGAGGCTGCGCACTGTAGTGGGCACAGAGCACTGGGCGCAGGGCATGTAGCGGGAACTGGAGCAGCACCTGCTGCCTGCCAGCGGGACCTCAGTTTGGGGCCTGAGTAAAGGCTTCGCGTCGTGAGGACTCCCTGCTGCACCACGGACGTGGAGCGGGCTGGAAGTTCTGATCCTCGGGAGCCCTTTCCAGAGTCGCTTCTTCCCTACTGGGAGGAGATAAGGAGGAGCTTCAGAAACCATGTAGCTCAGGTCGCCATCAGACTGGCCTGGCTTTCGGCTGTGCCGATATGTCATCCCTTTGAAAGAAAACTGTGATGTGACCTTAGTGTTGGACACGGCATATGACAGGCGACACGTGCAGGGTCTAGATGGCAGTGTTCCCACAGGCCTCCCGGTGGATTCGCTAGGACTCTCTTGGTTGCAGAAATCAAAACCCCTTGAAGTGAGCCTGGGTAGAGGGGGAGTTTAGAGTAGAGGGAAGAGACGGCCCCACTCCCTCACCCTCCTCTGCTTCACCCTGCGTGGGGCTTGTTCCCCTCTTATCACAGACTACTCTGGTTCTCGGCCTTCATGGTGGAGACGCGCAGCCATCCAGCACTTCCAAGTGGGCAGTTTCTTCCTCCAAGGCCGCATCTGCATCTCGTGGTCCTGATCCCATGTGGCCTGGGACACACCATGGGCTCAGGAGTCGGGGACCCGTCGCTGGGCAGCGAGTCCCAGCCAGGACGTGGAGGACCATGCAACCTGCAACCACGTCCCTGGGGAATGGCAGCTGGGCCAGCCCAGACAGGAGACAGGGAAGGGAGCCGTCTGAGGCCAGCTTATAAAACTGTACTGGCCTGACCTCAGCATGGTCCCTGAGGAGATGGATAGGGGACGTGTCTGAGGCTCTTCATGGCTGGACGTTTCTGGACCCTGGGTGCATCTTGGGTACAGGGCTGGCCGTGGGGCTCCGGCGTGGCTGTGTGTTTGCTTTCATTGGAATACTTGCCTCCAGGCAAATTAGTGAGGCTTGTCGGAAACCTCAGAGAGGTTTGTACTCCCTAAAGGCAGAATCAGCTGGCGTTTTCTTTTTTCCAGCGCTACGGGTAAAAGAACCACCACCGCAGCCTCTACGAAGAGGAGATCGGCTTCAGCCACACACGGGAACGCCTCCTCCCCACCCTTCCTCGCAGCTCCTCCTGGTAATTTCATTCATTTGGATTCTGGCACCAGGACAGCTGGTCTGCTGAGGTCCCAGCCAAACAGTGGCCACCTCCAGGAAGCCCGGGCTGTGTCAGGACGGAAGGGAGAAGTGTCCCATCTGGAGCTGCCTCTGAACTAAGCGTCGCCTTATGCCAGGAAGGCCCCCAACAGAGCCCCCCTTGGCCCAGCTTGTCCCTTGTCCCTGGAATTGCAGAGGTCCTTGTCCCTGGGACTGCAGAGGTCCTCGCTGTCTTTATTTTTGCTCTCAGCTCCAATGGGACCGAGGTGGCTTCCTCCTTCGGGCCAGCATTTCTCCCATTTGTTTGTTAAGTAAAACTGTGTTATTGTTTCCTTTTCTATTTTGTTAAAGCCCAAAAACAGTCAGTGAAGAAGCCGCTGGCGCTGCAGGATGCCACACCCTCGGGTGAGGCCTCATCCCTGCTCTGCCGGAGCTACCTGGAGCTGACGGGGATGCCCCAGCAGGGCCCTGCCTTTCTCTGGCCGTCAGTCCCTTCATGTGCAAAGTAGAGAACGGGCTAGACAGCTCAAAAGCTACTCTGCACCCCCAAATCTATGCGGCTCTGCGTAGACTTGAGATCCCGTGTCTTATCCTGCAATTAGAAACCCCTCACTGATACTCAAGCCGTAAAGGGAGGATGAGTGCAGAGGCGCAGTGTCGAGACGCGGGACTGTCAGGAGATGGAGAAGGGCAGCCTTGAGACCTGTTGAGGAGTGTGGCGTGTGGGGCCATCTTGCGTGGGAAGTGTTAGGTAAAGGGCTTTGCTGTGCTGAGTCCTTAGGTCTCCAGGGTGGAGTCAGGGAGGGAGGAGACAGAACAGCAAGGAAAGCCACAAAGGAAGAGGCTCTTCTGAGCCCAAAGGATGAGGGTGATGAAGGCCGGGGGTGAAGGAAGGGTGAGGCCTGCCCGGGACCCACACACCTTAATGAGAATGTCCCTTCAGGACGGGCCCAGGGAGGCGGCAGCCCCCCAGCACCACTGCAGTAAGTGTGGGGGCCCATGGTGGGCTGAGGCCTTGCTTTCCTAGGAGATCCCTCCTGTGATGACACGGAGTCGGGAAGAGGCCGTTTTGGGGCCCACATCAGACCTGGAGCCCGAAAGCCTTCCCTCCCCAGCGGGTCCCGCTAGGGGCTGTGTCTGAGAGAGTCTCCTGCACGAGCTAAGAACTGTACACCACGTTTGACCTGGAAATGCCACATATGAAATCACGTTTTCTTCTTTTCAGTCAGTTTTTAACCTAGTTTCGTCAGAGCTAGAAAACTTTGAACTTTGCTATTCGCTCCAAAACCTCCATTTGTAAAGCTCAACCAAAAGAGGAGCCCCGTGGGGTTTCGGGGAGAATGTGCAGACACGCAAAGCCGCCGGCCGGCCTGTGACTCACGGGCTCTGCAAAAGGCTTTCCATTGTTCCGCCGGCTTCACCAGACCCTGCGTTTGGCGACCTTTAGAGGCTTTGATCAGGGGCTAAAGCGGGCCTTGGTGCTGCCCTTTTCTCTTGCTAAACGCAAGTGATTTTGAAGGGGCAAGTTCATCCCAGTGACCCAGGGATTCAGCTTGATTGACCTAAGGAAATGTCTCTGTGAAAAGTAGACATCGAGCTTTTGTTTAAGCTGATTGGTTGTTTTTGAAGATCACCATGAAAACTGTTTTTAGTTTCGTAAGGTTCCCCTTTAATATGAATTTTCTTGGAAGTGGCAGGAAAAAAAGCTGACACAGTTACAGTATCTGCAGCATGGCCGAGTTGCCATTTCCTTCCCTTTTTAAAATCTCACATCAGCAGTTCGTTACTTTTTTACTTTCATCTTTCAAGGCAGTAAGAGTCAGGCTCCCTCGCAAGGAGCTCTGGGGCTGCTGGTGTGGTAGGGCCGGTCCCCTCTTCAGCTCTGGTGCCCACCCCCATCCCGTCTGTAGGTGGCTTCCCATTCTAGAGTGGATTAAGAGTTCTGAACACTCTAGATGCTTATGAAGGAAGTAGCATCCAAAGGGGGATGGCCGAGCAGCTTGCAGGCTCACAGCGATCCGTGCCTTGCCCCCTCCTGCCTTCCATACCAGTGGCCAGCGAGTTAACAGGGAAGCTGGCTTTTTTTTTTTTTTAAGATGTGGTCTCGCCGTGTTGCCCAGACTGGTCTAGAACTCCTGGGTTCAAGCCACCCTCCCACCTCGGCCTCCCAGAGTCCTGGGGTTACAGGCGTGAGCCACTGCACCCAGCAGAAATGCTCCTACACACAGGTAGCCGCCTGGCCAGGCCCCGGACTCCTGGGCTACTGCTGTGGGAACAACTTCCAGGGAATTCCTCCGGCGCAGACTCGAGGTTCCTCCGTGCTGGCAAATGTCCGCTTTTGCAGGAGTTTGGATTTGGGGAATGGTGACCAGAGCTGAGTGTGAAGGCTAGGAGAGTGAGGCTTTCTGGCAGGTGTGTGAGTTGGTCCTGCGGGCCTGTGTGCCCCATGGCTTACTGCTTCTGGGGGTAGCCGCCGTCTTACCCGCCGGGGAAGACCAGACAGTGTAAGGGTGTCCGTGGTGTCAGCCCCTGAGGTCACCGTGGCTGACCCGTCTCCCTGTGGTTCATTTCCACAGACCCCTCTCCCGCAGGGCCGCAGTCCATGGCACCTCCACCTGGGGATGACGTCAACTCCGATGATTCCGACGATATTGTCATCGCCCCATCTCTGCCCACGAAGAAGAACTTTCCAGTCTAGGTCCCCGTCACTGTCTCCATGACGTGATGGCAGCACTGCTGAGGACATAGGAGCCACGACTGGAAAGATAATTTGTCGTGTTAGGAGAAGAATGATACCTACTTAACCTCTCAACATCTGCATCGTCTCTCTGTGCTTTTGTTTGTGGAAGGAAACCCAAATGCCTTTACTTTATTCTCCGGGGAGGGCCAGCGGCTCGCATCTCCCTCGTCTCCAGCTGCAGCTCGGATGGTGGGTTTTCAGTGGCGACAGACACATCTGCCGTGAGCTCGCGGATACCAGGGAGCCCTGTAGTGACATGTTATCAGACCACCTCGCCACCTGCCCACGACCTTGACCATGAGGAGCTGCTATCTGCAGCTAGCGCCAACACCACGCCTGCTCTTCCTGGTGACACCCACGACAACCAGGATTTGCTTCGATCTCGGCCCAGTAGGCCAGGCAGAGGCGCCCCGCTGTGCCTTAGGAAGGTGTGAGACCGGCTTCCCCCCATCCCCACAGCAAAACACGGCATGTCCCAAGCCAGTGAGGAGCTAAAGACACCCAGGTCCCCAAATGAGCGTACGCCATGCCCCACCTGCTCACACCGTCCTTTCCCGTCACCCTCGCTACCCCTTGAGCACCGCCCTCCACAGCCGCCCTTCCCAGGAAGGAGTTTGGTTGGATTCTGTCACTGTGGAGACAAAGTCTTCTCTTTAATTCCAAATTATAACCACAAAAGCAGCATCACACTTGCTTTTGAGAACATCAGGGTGATGTCTGTTCCCAAACCGGCAGCAGGTGTCTCAGCCTCTGTGGGGCCACCCGGGGGAAGGAGAGGAGAGGAGGGTGAGGAGGCAGGCTCGCCGTTCCAAGGGAGAGCACAGGCTCGTGCTGGGGTGTGTTGCATGTGGTGTCTGGGACAGTCCCCATCATCCCATGTGTGCGGCCTCTGCACTTCCAGCTCCACTGCTGGCCTGGGCTGGGCTGGGCATGCAGAGCCTGGGGAGCCAGCAGCTGCGGAGGCCTGGGAGGAGCCCTTGGAGGCAGCAGCTGCAGAGGCCTAGGAAGGAGTTCCTGGGGGAAGCGCACAGTGTCCAGTGCCCATCTCTTGCTTGTGTGTGAGATTAGCTCCTGCTGGGGCATCAAGAGGAAGAGCCTTAGACCTGGGTGGGCCTTCAGGGGCATCTAGACCCCTGCACAGCCCGGGCCTGGTGTCCACATCTCCACAGCACCCCTGTGGGGACTCCTGCCGGGGCTGGCTGCTGTCTCAGGAAAGACCCAATGTTAGAAAGCCCCTTCTTACACAGCCAAAGGCTTCTCCCAAGGCTTCTGGCCACAGGGACAGGCTAACCCCTGGGCACCTCTTCTGCAGCATGGCGTCCTTCTGATTCACCCAAGCTGAGCCTGGGGCGTCCTCCACGGCGGTCAGAAGGCCGATGGCCCCAACACAGTGGCTTATGGAAGAGAGAGAGGAGGCTCTGAATGTCCATCTGCCCTGTGGGAGGAGGACACAGGTGTCCCCAGTGCAGCCTGTCCTCTCCCGGTCAGTCAGGGATGGGGCCACCCAAAGTGCAGGACCCGCCCCACCCTGCGGTTCGCAGCCTGGCTCCTGTCTCCACTTAGGTGCTGTTTCTACAGCGGGTGGAACTGAGTCAGCGGGGGTCCTGGCTGTGTATGTCTTTTCCTTACTTGGTCTATGGGTTGTCAAGTCCATTTTTTTTTTTTTTCACTGAACTGGCTGGTAACTTGATGGACTGTGTAACTGACACAGGCCCTCTGTAAACCCCTGTCTTCACCCCACCTGCCCGGGTCCACTCCCTGGGGCTCTGTCCCAGCCATCCCTGCTTGCCAGCTCCAAGCTGCAGTCCTAGGAGCCAGTCTACCTCAAAAGCCCCGAGAAAGTGAGACACCTGCACGTTCGCTGCGGGAGACCCTCCGTTCTCTTGTGGCAGCTGCTCCCTCTTGTTAAACCAAGCTGTTTCTGCAGGACATGCTCACTCTTGGGAACCAGTGGCCTAGAGCTTTGGGTTACGGGTATGGAGAGGGCGTTCCTGCCTCAGGCTTGACGGAGAATGTTCCATACATAAACCACCATGTCCTCCTTTGGTGCAGCTGGACTGCTCTGTTAAAAGCCAGCATCTGTCTTGAAGCTCGCTGGGTAAATGGCAATGCATTCTCAAGCCTGTGTCTTCAGCTGATGCCCAGTGTCCAGTGCTGGTCACCAGTCCCCTTTGCTGGGGACAGCCCGCCCGGCTGTTCTGTGGTCCTGGAACACTGCAGTGTGGTTTTGTTCCTTGGAGACAGCACCAAGCGGAGAGGCCTCCTTGCCGGCTGCCCCAGGGCCTGGGGGCCAGGGGTTCTGGCCTTGCGGGAACTTAGGCAGGAGGGGAAGATAAGCCCATGGAGCCATGGGAGGGGTGTCATGGGTGGGGCCTAGCCATGGGAGGGGTGAGATGTGGGCGGGGCCCAGTCATGGGCGGGGTAGCTGTGGGCGGGGTCTAGCCGTGGGCGGGGCCTGTCGTGGGCGGGGTGAGCTGTGGGCGGAGCCTAGTCATGGGAGGGGTGAGCTGTGGATGGACGGGACTGAGCCATGGGAGGGGCAAGCCATGGACTGGGCCAGGCTGTTGGAGCCATGGGTGGAGTAGGCTGGGCGGAGCTGCTGGGGCTGCTGGCAGGGCCTAGGAAAGTAGACAACTCCCGGGGGAGACTGGAAGTAGAGCGTGAGTCCCCATGAAAGGGACCTCTGCCCCAGGGTTAAGTGCCAAAGCAGGTCCCGCCCACCACTTCGGGGTAGACGTTGGTGGCACGTGTTGCTCAGGGTGTCCTGATTGTCTGGCACGTGTTGCTCAGGGTGTCCTGATTGTCGCTGCAACGCCTCCACATCACCTTGAACTTAAAGAACGGCAGCAAAGCTGTATCTGCTGTCAGAGGCTGTTAGGTAGCCCAGCGTTAAACTAACATACTCTTTCTCCATCACATGCTCTTTAAACAAGGAGACACAGAAAATGTTCGTCTCCAGGGCCTGGCCCCACTGTGTTGACAGCAGCCACACCTGTTGAGCCGACACTGCTGAGGCTGAAGCTGGCCCCAGTGCAGGGGGCTGGTGAGCCACAGGTGCAGCTCCCCGGAGGTGTGCTCTCCCCTACAGTCCTGCCCCCACCTCCTCCCCAAGGCCTATTCCTGCTGCCCTCAGACCTCAGCAGAGGCACCAGCTGGAGGGCTCCACGGACATCCTTGGAGATACGGGAAGCTTTCCTGGCACAGGGCACAGCTCTTAGGAGGCGTTTGTAGGACGCTGTCTCCCCAGTGTGTCCTGCTCATCCAGGAGGGGGAGAAAGAGGAGGAGGCCCCAGGCTCAGAAGCCAGGGACAGATGGCCGAGGATTACCAAACTGAATCCAGGTAGTGCCATGACCCTGGGTGTCCCCTTGGTTCACGTCACCCACCAGACACAGCTGCAGAGAGAGTGCAGGGAGGGGCTGGGACCAAAGAGGCCAGAAACCAGCAGAAAGGAGGCAGAAGTGAGGTGGGTGTGCCTGGGGCACAAAGCCAGCACCGGGGAGATTTCAGTGGAGTCCTACAGCCAGTTTCTGTGCGGACTGTGATGCCAGAGAGGCGTGCAGCCTCTGGGCAAGTCGGGAGAGGGCTGGGGTGGTCCCCACAAGGGAGAAGAGGTGGAAGGGCCAGAGAAGACCGCCAAGACCACCGTTTCCCCAGGCATGGGGTGAGTGGCCTGACTATGAGACTAGCGGGCAGAGCCAAGCAGGGCTAAACTCCAACCCAGGGCCCAGTATTGGACAAAGTAGCTTTTTCTTTGCTCATTTGTCTGTGTATTAAGAAGAGACTAAAATAGCCAAATGACACTGGTCGCACGCTCTGGCTGTGGTCTGTCTGCTGAATGTCTATTTTTGTCTCCTGACAAGAGACGTGAGGACCATGCCCTTGATCCCTCCAACAGACCAGAAACCCCCTTCCTTGCAAAAAAGAAAAAAAAAAAGCCAATTGAATTAGGAAGAGATCACCCAACCTAGCTCAGATCCACCAAGATAAGCACAGCAAAGCTCGGCTGCATTTTTGAGGAATAAAAACCTTCTGTAGAAAGCACCAATAACCTTTAAGATCTGAATGAGATTCTAATATAACCCGTCTAAACAATGGCAAAATTCCTCCTTTGGTTTTGGAAGCAGCGCTTGCTCACACGTGGCTCAGGGATTCTCTGAGGACCAGGAGTTGACACACAAACCCCGCCATGGGTCCGAGCCAGCTATTTCTCAAGGCTCCCACCTCGCCAAGCTCCCAAGGGCCTGCCGGCAGCGCCTACGCTGTGCCAACTACCCTGTCTGGTACAGACCACGGCTGGGTAAGCACCCTCAAAAGCAACAGAAACAACGTCTGGAAGCTGAAAGGCGAAACTGTCGAGATGGCTCAGGAGAGGAAGGAGCGGACCCACTGGTCTTCGGCATTTTGTATTTAGAATTATTCTAATTTTATACAGAACGTATAGGCAGATCTTTTGGAAGGGATACGGTTTTCATTCTTGTGCAACTCATTATTCTCATTACTGGCCTTTTAAATAAAAAGTTGTTTTGCAGGGCGCCTTGATTGCCCGTGAAGCTGTCCCTTTAATTACCTCCAGGTGTGTTCCTGCTCCATGTGCTCAGGCTGCACAAATGATGTGCTTCAGAAACCCCGCTTCTCCGGGCTTCTGGCATTTTGCTGTGGTCGTCGTGTAGGCTTGGGGTTGGGGAGCCAGCTGGAGGGACGAGTCCCGCCGCCAGCTCCCCGCCACACGTGAACTCGGATACATCTGTTGACACCCCAGTCCCCCCTCGAATTTCAGTTCCTGAGATGTGAGGACACAAAAATGTCCGTGCGTGAGGCAGTTATTTCTCCACATGTGATTTCATTTTTGTTTCAGGAGCAGGGAAAGAATAATTTCCTGAAGAATCAAACACAGATGGAAACAACCAGAAGGAGCTGATATCTGGGTTTTGTTTTCCAATATTTTGTTGCATGGGACAAGGTGCATCTGTGGCTTTGCGCGCTTGTGGCTGCCTGCCCTGGGGCCCTGAATCCTGGGTGGAGTGTGTCTGAAGCCTCCATATTTACTGAGGTTGGCTCTGGCATTTGCCCAAGCCCATTTTCTCTCTATCGATCTCATATATGTGTGTGTGTGTGTGTGTGGAAATATATGTACATTTTTAAATTGAGATAGGGTCTTGCTGTCTTGCCCGGGCTGGAGTGCAGTGGTGCAATCATAGCTCACTGCAGCTTCAAACTCTTGGGTTTAAGCCATCCTCTTGCCTCAGCCTCCCAAGTAGCTAGGACTATAGGTGTGCACCACCATGCCCAACCACTTTTTTTTTTTTTTTTTTTTTTTGAGACGGAGTCTCGCTCTGTCACCCAGGCTGGAGTGCAGTGGCACGATCTCCGCTCACTGCAAGCTCCGCCACCTCCCGGGTTCACATCATTCTCCTGCCTCAGCCTCCCTAGAAGCTGGGACTACAGGCGCCCACCACCACGCCCGGGTAAGTTTTTTGTATTTTTAGTAGAGACGGGGTTTTACTGTGTTCGCCAGGATGGTCTCGATCTCCTGACCTCGTGATCCGCCCAACTCGGCCTCCCAAAGTGCTGGGATTACAGGCATGAGCCACCGCGCCCGGCCGCCCAACCACTTTTTAAAAAATTTCTGGCCAGGTGCAGTGGTGTGTGCCTGTAATGCCAGCCCTTTGGGAGGCCGAGGTGGGCAGATCACAAGGTCAGGAGTTTGAGACCAGTCCAGCCAATATGGTGACACCCTGTCTCTACTAAAAATAGAAAAATTAGCCGTGTGTAGTGGCGCACACCTGTAGTCCCAGCTACTCGGGAGGCTGAGGCAGAAGAATCGCTTGAACCCAAGAGGCAGAGGTTGCGGTGAGCTGAGATGGCGCCACTGCACTCCAGGGTGGGCAACAGAGCAAGACTGTCTCAAATAATAATAACAATAATTCCGTAAAGATGGGGTCTTGCTGAGTTGCCCAGGCTAGTCTTGAACTACTGGGCCCAAGTGATCCTCACACCTCAGCCTCCCACACCTGACTGAAACTACAGGTGTGCACCTGGCTAATATAAAAAATTTTGGGGGTGGGGGACAGTGGTTCACGCTTGTAATCCCAGCACTTTGAGAGGCCGAGGTGGTGGATCACCTGAGGTCAGGAGTTCGAGGCCAGCCTGGCCAACATGATGACACCCCGTCTCTACTAAAAATACAAAAATTAGCCGGGTGTAGTGGCACACGCCTGTAATCCCAGCTACTCAGGAGGCTGAGGCAGGAGAATCACTTGAACCTCGGAGGTGGAGGTTATTAATAAATAAATAAATAAAATAATTTTTTGGTAGAGATAGGGTCTTGCTATGTTGCCCAGCCTGGTGTCCAATGCCTGGCCTCAAGCGATCCTCCCACCTTGGCCTCCCGAAGTGCTGGAATTACAGGTGTGAGCCACTGCGCCCTGCCCCGAGCCCATCTTTACACCCCGATGGCCTGTGTGCTGTCCTGGCAAGTGGTTCATTTGTAGACTTGCACTTTACAGAGGAGCTGGTAGGGCCTGAAGGAGCCTGTGGCATTGGAGAGCATGGTGCACCAGGCACTCACCCGCTGCAAGCTCGCTGCCACCGCAGCCACCAGCTGTGATATCCCTGAGGGGTTCAGACCCACCAGCAGAGAGGAGGTAGCCTGTGGGGGCTTCTCAGCTAGAGCTGGCGAGAGAAGGAGAGAGAAGGTCCAACCTCAGGCCTCCACCTGCCGTGGGCCGGGGTATGGATAGACATGGAAGTATGTGAGCGTGGACATCCGTGCACACAGGCACAGGCACACGGGGAGAACCCTCTTCCTCTTCCCCATCCGGCCCGCTAGTTTTTGGCGTTTCCAGGCATGTGCTGAGTACATGAGGGCCTCCTCAAAGACCGAGTGAGAGTCACCACAAGCTCTTGCCAAGACGATTTTAAATATGAGATTCCTCCAAGGTCCCCGGGGGACATAGAAAAAAAGAAGTAAGCCTCTGAATCCCTCGCTCCTTTCAGCACTGCTGTCAGGCTTGGAATATGAATGACGGGCTGCGGAACAGGGTGGCGTGTCTCTGCATGGGTGCCAGCTAATGGCCTTTGGCCAGCACCTCCCCTTTGGATCCCGGGAGTCAGGCCCAGCAACAGCCCCGAGGGCCAGCCCCATTAGATGGGGCCTGCCTCAGGAACCTGGGGACGTTTCCATGGTGCTGTGTGCCTTTCTGAATAAGAGGAGGGGGTGCCCCTGAGCTATTCGGTAGTGAAACCCCAGAGCAGCCTGGGATTCAAAGGAGAGAGTCCAGTGCTGCCAGGGCTCCCGCGGCTGCCATTCATGGCAGCCCTGTCTGGGGGCTTCCTCCCCACCAGCCCTTCCCTTCCCAGGCCCGGCTTGCAAAGGAATGAAAGCAGGGAAGGGTGTAAGTGGGTGGGCCGGGGCGCAGCTCGCATAAGATATACAAAGGGGGCTGATTCCCGCTCATTGCAGCCTCGCCCGCCCCATTCCCTTCTCACACCCATTTCCCCCGCCAGCCAGCACGCTGTGGGCTGCTGGCTCCACTCTGCTCACTGCTCCACCACTCGCCGCTACCCTCACCTGGGAGTGCACCCTTCCCGCCTCATCACTCCTCCCTGCTTTCGGGATTTCTCTTCTGCTCTGGCACCCAGTCCTACCCTCTGCCTGTTGAGTATGGGTGTTCCCACGGCTCCGTCCCCAACACCCCGACCTGCCTGGATCATCCACTGGACGTCCGCACGTTCATATCCCAGATGCCTCCAATTCAGCTTGGCTTGGCTTCAATTTATCTTCCCCCGTGACCCTGCTCCCTGTTCAGTAAATGACATCACAAGCCACATGGTTGTCCCTGCTAGAAACCCAGGGACCATCCCTGTCTCCCTCCCCATTCTCACCAGGCCCCACAGGGGCTACACCCTCAGCAGCCCTCAACTCTGCTGCCACAATCTGCAGTGAGGCCAGGTGACCCCACCAGACAGTTCCCAGGGGCTCCAAGACAAAACCAAACCCCTGAACACGCCAGACTGCTGCATGTCCACGCACACAAAGACACGTGCACGCACAAAACGCCACGATGCAACATATGTGCAAACACCTGCACATGAGCAGACGTATGCCCACAAACACACGCACACACGTGAAACAATGCAGACTTGAAAATGCACACAGAATCAACACACACACACCAATGCATGCACTCTCAGATACACACAACACACTTCGCACAGACATGCACACACACACGTACAAACACATGCAAACATGCCTGCAAACACACCTGCAAAGACAGAAACATACACAAATTTGCATATCACACACACGTACACACAGGTACACACAAACACACACAACATACATATAAAACACACATGCACACACACAAACATGCACACACGCGCGCGCACACTTGAAGCTCAAGCCAGCCTGAGCTATGTGAGGCTCCACTTCTCCAAAGAAGAGACAGCAGAAAAGAAAACCCGTCTAGCCAACTTGAAAGTATGAGCTTTATATAGGTGTAGACGAAAGTGTCAGATGCCAACCTGTGAATAATTAATATGTTAATTTGGTCACACACCATGCATATTTAAAGTCTCAGCTAAAAGAAGACACTGGTCTAGGAGCAGGCCTCTGGTGGTGCTCCCGGGACTTGGCTGCACCAGCAGCTTCGTCCCCGTGTTTTGGATCCTCTCACACAGTTTCCCAGGCACGACATCTCCACTTCCATCTAAGCTGTTTGCAATCCACGTGATGGCTGAGAAATCTGCTCATGCCGGGTGCAGCGGCTCACGCCTGTAATCCCGGCACTTTGGGAGGCCGAGGTGGGCAGATAGCTTGAATCCAGGAATCTGAGACCAGCCTGGACAACATAGTGAAACCCTCTCCCTGCAAAAATACAAAAATGAGCTGGGCATCGTGGCATACACCTGTGGTCCCAGCTCCTTGGGAGGCTGAGGTGGGATGATTGCATGAACCAGAGAAAGTGGAGGTTGCAGTAGTGAGCCAAGATCGTATCATTGTACTCCAGCCTGGGCAATAGAGCAAGACTCTGCCTCAAAAAAAAAAAAAAAAAAAAAATCTGAACAGGGTGTGCCATGATTGAGCATTTCTCCCCAAGCCACAAGTGCCAGTGTACTGGACCTGAGGATGGCGGCCCAGGTGGCAGTGACTTTATGATCACGTTTCCACAGTGGAACTGCTGGCTGTATTTTTAAACGTTTTAAAGGCTGATTCACAAAGACAGCCAATGCTTGCAAATGTGAGGTTCTACTCCTGGAAAAATGACTAATCTGAGTTAAATTTATTTCTGACATCTTTTTAGTGAATTCTGCCAGGCGACCTCCATACACATTGCTCCCAGCTTTCAGACGCCTCCCTCGGTTCCTATACAGTGTGTGGCTGTCAAAATAAACTAATTGAGAGCCTCATGCAATGAGATACTTTCTAAGGACTTAAGAAGGCAGCTCCCTGTTTTCTGAAGGATACTTTTTAAATATTATTATGTTTTTTAAAGACAAGATCTTGCACCCCAGGCTGGAGTGCAGTGGCACAATCACGGCTCACTGCAGCCTTGACCTCTTGGGCTCAAGCGATCCTCCAGCCTCAGCCTCCCACGTAGCTGGGACTACAGGTGTGAGCTACCATACCTGGCTAATGTTTTCATTTTTTTTCTTTTATTTTTGAGACGGAGTCACGGTCTGTCACCCAGGCTGGAGTGCCGTGGTGCGATCTCGGCTCACTGCCACCTCCGCCTCCCGGGCTCAAGCGATTCTCTTGCCTCAACCATCTGAGTCGTTGGGATTACAGGCACACACCACCACACCCAACTAGTTTTTGTATGTTTAGTAGAGACGGGGTTTTGTCATGTTGGCCAGGCTGTTCTAGATACTCCTGGCCTCAAGTGATCCACCCACCTCAGCCTCCCAAAGTGCTGGGATTACAGGTGTGAGCCACCGTGCCAGGCCTCATTTTTGTTTTTTTAGAGATAGGGTCTTGCTCTGTCACCCAGGTTGGAGTGCAATGGTGCAGTCATAGCTCACTGCAGCCTCAACCTCCTGGGTTCAAGCGATCCTCCCACCGCAGCCTCCTAAAGTGCTAGGATGACAGGTGTGAGCCACCAGGCCATGAAGGATAATTTTTTGTGGGGAAGGAAAATTCCCCCTCTCTTCTATTTGAACTGTCCCAGAATGAAACCAGGGCCTTCTTCACCACTCAGCCTCAGCCTGCAGAAACTCCCACCAAGCTCAGTGGCCTCCCAATCTCAGCCCCTGCCTCAACCTCCCACCTCCTAAGCCCGAGAGTCCTCCCTTTTTGACCCTAAGGGATGCTCCCGCTCCCATGCCTCCCTTCACATACTCACCTGGCTCTTTCCCATGGGCCATTTCTATTTTACAGTCACATTTTGTTTCTTAAAAAAGATACCTGGCCGGTCGTGGTGGCTCACACCTGTAATCCTAGCACTTTGGGAGGGCGAGGCGGGTGGATCATGAGATCAGGAGTTCAAGACCAGCCTGGCCAAGATGGTGAAACCCCGTCTCTACTAAAAATACAAAAATGAGCTGGACGTGGTGGCGGGTGCCTGTAGTCCCAGCGACTCGGGAGGCTGAGGCAGAGAATCGCTTGAAGCTGGGAGGCCGGAGACGCACTGCACTCCATCCTGGGGGACAGAGGGAGACTCCGTCTCAAAGAAAAAAAAAAAGATATCTAACACATTACAAAAAGAAAAACAGAAAAGTATAGAGCAGCCTCATCTCCCTCTGGCCCCACTGATTCTGGGGTCCCGGGCTTTTGTCTTGCCTCCCCATTGCTACTAGGGGACTCAGTCCAGAACCGGGGTGAGCCGTTCCTCAGCCCTTTGTTCCACAAACGTGCTCAGGTCCCACGTGGCACCCTGGATCCCACCAGCGCCTCCACGCGGCACCCCACGTCTGCCCTGTCTGGCCTCCCCTCCAGCCACACACCCCTGACCACAGGCCTTTGTGGAAAATGCCTCCTCCACCTCCAGCTGGCCCCTCGCCTGTGCCGATTCTGCTGCCAGGAATGTCCTTCCTGTGGAGCCGGCCCGGATGACCCTCTGCTGAGAAGCTTTTCACCATCAGCTCCTCCTCCCTGTAATCTCACAGCACCCAGCCCGTCTGTGTCTTTTAGTATTTATTGCACCTGAGGGCACTTTGTACGGACTATATTAGGGTTTATTTTGTCTGTTTGCAACTAGACTAAGCTCTGTGAGGACTGGATCTTTGGGGCCAGGAAATAATTTTTTTTTTCTTTTTCTTTTTTTGGCAAGGTCTCGCTCTGTTGCCCAGGCTGGAGTGCAGTGGTGCAGTCATAGCTCACTGCAACCTTGAACCCTGGGCTCAAGCAACCCTCCCTCCTCAGCCTCCCGTACTCGGGACTACAGGTGTATGCTCCCACACCTGGCTAAGTTTTAAATTTTGTTTTATTTTTTGCCATGTTACCCAGGCTGGTCTCAAACTCTTGGCCCCAAGCGATCCTCCCGCCTCAACTTCCCAAAGTGCTGGGATGACAGGCATGAGCCACTTCACCCACCCTAAATTCATTTACTCACCAAATATTCACTGGCTTAGGTGCAGAGAACCCAAGTTTGGGGCAGACCACAGCCAAGGGCTCCCCTCCAGGGTGGTGGGGGCACAGGTGGTTTAGACCCAGACACTAGGAGTTCTGGGGAGCAGTTCTGGTCTCCCAGAAAAGGCAGTCGGGGCTGCGGCTGAGCAGGTGGGGAGGCGAGTGTCTTCCAGGCCCAGGGAGCTATCAGCCTCTTTCCAGAGGAAAAGGGAGCAGGGCCCACCTCCAGGATGGGAAGGGCCCCAAAGTGGCCAGACACAGTGGGTCAGGTGTGGCAGGGGTGACAGGGCTCAGGAGGGACACAGAGGCCAGGCTGGGGGGGGACCTTGCCCTGAGAGCTGTGGGAACAGGATTGTATTTGCATTTGAGAAGGGGAGGCTGGGAATAGCAGAGGATGTCATGGGCTGATGAGGAAGCACGTGCGTGCTGACCCCACGGAGGAGAGAGCCCAGGGCCCCCGGAAGGGGACAGCCTGGCTGTTGGCCAAGAGACGCAGAGGGGAAGGAGGCCCGGCCAGGCTGGGGATATGCGCAGAGGGGAGCACGTTCCACCTACCCCTCCCCCTGGAATGGAGCCACATCCCGACCAGCTCCTCCTGCCCCAGCTCCTCCTTCCCAGCTGCTCCTGCCCCAGCTGCTCCTTCCCCAGCTGCTTCTGCCCCAGCTCCTCCTGCCCCGGCTCCTCCTTCCCCAGCTCCTCCTGCCCCAGCTTCTCCTTCCCCAGCTGCTCCTTCCCCAGCTCCTCCTGCCCCAGCTCCTCCTGCTCCAGCTGCTCCTTCCCCAGCTCCTCCTGCCTCAGCTCCTCCTCCTCCTACTCCTACTCCCAGCTCCCCCTGCTCCTCCTACGCCCACCTCCCCCTGCTCCTCCTGCCCCCATCTCCTCCTGCCCCAGCCTCTCTGTACTCACAGGGACCCTATGGAGCAGAGAGGGCTTTCTGGGGTCCACTGAGGCTGGGCTGGGCCCCTCAGAGCTGGGCCTCCACTCTAGCCCGACTGATGAAGCCCAGCGGGGCCTCCTGCATCCCACATCCTCCCTGCCAGGCTGCAGACCCAGCTGGGAAGTCTAGGAAGGAAAATGGGGGTCCTGGGCCTGCAGGTGGAAGAATTCGGCCTAGGGTTCCAGCCAGCACCACCTCCCCAACCTGCCCCCCACCCCCTGTTGCGGGCGACCCGTGATGAGCCTCAGGTTCACCATCTGGCCCTGTATCTGGGTGGCTGTGAGCCAGTGGGCGGGGAGGGCCTACACCAGCCAGCAGAGCTCTGGAAGAGCAAAACGCCGTTCATCCCAGACACACACCCCAAGAGTCTATCCCGGGCCCGGCCCTGGCCCTCATAATATCGCCATCACCAGCTCGCTTCCAGAAGCCTCTGCCTGCTCCTCTCCAGAGCCCTGAGCCCCTGCACTGCCCCCCACCCCCAGGAGCGATGTGGAGGTTTCGCCAGTCCTGGGAGGACTCTGGACTTGGTCCTGAGGCCCTGGGAGGCCAGGGAGGGGCTGGCAGGGGCGCAGCAGGCCAGATTCCTTGTCAGAGGTGAAGCGGGCGGTGCAGAGAAATTCAGGACAAAGGGCAGGGCCCTGCTGCCCCATGCTCCCGGGGACCTTGAGCGAGACACTTCCTTTTCCGAGCCTCCAGAGCTGAGACTGGCAGGAGTGGAGCTGGAGAGCCCCTCCTGAACGGTGGCTGGCACTGGGTGTGCCCGGAGGAGGTGGCCCTGCCAGGGGTGGGATGGTGACGCCTCTGAGGGGCTTCTCCAGGTGGCCCCAGACGTCTTCACATGACCCAGAAAAGGCCCTACCTCCTGCCTCCAGACCTGTCCCAGGAGATGAGCCCCTCTGGGCAAGTAGGCCACCCTTAGAGTGGCGTCTAGAACTTCCCTGCTTGTCCGAGGATGGGGGCTGGGCGAGGGGTGGGGGCCGCAGAGGTGCTGCCTGTCACCCACCTCCACACACAGCACGTCTCCCATGCCGAGCCCGGTCTCCAGGGTGGTGTGTTCTGGACAAAGCCTCGGGGGTGCTGGGGGGCCCGCATTCCCTCCTGGGCCCCCTGCCTTGGAAATGGCCTGTCAAGGGGAGGATCGGCTCTCCAGAGGCTCCCCAGAGCAAGCAGCCGGCCCGGCCCAGTGAGGGAGACCCTGGGTTCCCTGGGCTCCCTGAGCCCACCCTGACCAGAAAAGCAGCCAAGGAAGCTGAGCTGGCCTTCCCCCATGCCTGGGAGAGTGAAGTTTGTCGGATCCAGGCTTTGAAATCTAGAGGGTGCAGGACACTCCCTTACCCAGGCCAGACAGAGACACAGTGGATGTGGGTTGAGGACAGCATCCCCCAAGGGGACATGGGGCAGAGCACGCAGGTTATGTGGGGCCTCACCTTGGACACCCCTTTTCCAGCATAATCGCAGTACCCACCCAGGGATGGAAGCATGACCTTCCTCCTGTTACAGCTGGGGAAACTGAGGCTTAGAGAGTTGCGTGGTCGAAAGGTCTCTGCTCTTGGATGGGGAGCAGTGTCTCCTTGGCAGCTCATGCCTGTGACAGCCTGTGGGTCCTGTGAGAGCAGCGGGCGGGGCTCCCGAGAGGGAGGTGAGAATCCATCCCCCCACCCCTCCCCACCCTCTCAGCCCCAGCGCCTCCCTCCACGCCCACTGCTGGCCTGTTTCTGAAGGTCGGTGAAACATCTTATTCACCAAGCTCAGGCAGCGGGGTCGGTGGTCCACCTGCCAACAGCGATTCAGCCAGCCTTTGTCATTGATGCCAATTGCAGCCCACAGAGTGGCCAGATACCCCCTCCCACTGCTCCTGGAATTGAGGCACTGGAGGCCACCAGGAAGAGATGGTAGTACTGGGTCATGATGAATATCCTGCTCAGACACAGCCGGCTCCCGGCCCCCCCAGAGCAGGGATTTACTGGCAGACAATGAACATCCCTTGAAAGCATCAGAGCATTAACAAAGCTTTCCCCGTTTCATTTTTGTTTTGTTTTGTTTCAGTTTTGTTTTTATGTTTTTGAGACAAGGTCTTGCTCTGTCGCTTAGGCTGTAGAATGTGGTGGTGTAATCACAGCTCACTGTGGCCTCAACCTCCTAGGCTCAGGCGATCCTCCTGCCTCAGCCTCTCAAGCAGCTGGGATTACAGGCAAGCGCCACCACACCCGGCTAATTTTTGTATTTTTAGTAGAGATGGGATTTCCCCATGTTGGCCAGGCTGGTCTCGAACTCCTGACCTCAAGTGATCCACCTGCCTCGGCCTCCCAGAGTGCTGGGATTACCGGTGTGAGCCACCGTGCCCGGCCCTTTCCCCATTTTGGAGTCCCTGGTATCTACTGCTTCCCTCTTTCTGTCCATGTTGACTCGTTGCTTAGCTCCGGCTTGTAAGTGAGAATGTGTGGTGCGTGAGCTCACTTAGGATGATGGCCTCCAGCTCCATCCATGTTCCTGCAAAGGCCATGATTTCATTCTTTTTTTTTTTTCTTTTTTTTTGAGACGGAGTCTCGCTCTGTCACTCAGGCTGCAGTGAATGGCGTGATCTCGGCTCACTGCAAGCTCCGCCTCCCAGGTTCATTCCATTCTCCTGCCTTAGCCTCCTGAGTAGCTGGGACTACAGGCACCCGCCACCACGCCAGGCTAATTTTTGTATTTTTAGTAGAGACGGGGTTTCATCGAGGCCTAGATCTCCTGACCTCATGATCCGCCTGCCTCAGCGTCCCAAAGTGCTGGGATTACAGGTGTGAGCCACCGCACCCGGCTGATTTCATTCTTTTTTTTATGGCTGTTTTCTTGATGAGTTAAGGCTGTGGTTTGGGATGAGTCTCTTCCCTTCTCGGAGCCTCAGTTTCCCCATCTGTAAAATCGGTGACATGGGTTCCCAAAGGGGTCATAGCACTTGGGCCAAGCCTGATGTAAGTCCCAGGTCTCATGACTCTCAGCACAGTGCTCATTGCAACAAAACCTAGCTGCTGGGTGGGGCTGCGTGGACAGGCTAATTTTTCAAATGTTTTGTAGAGATGGGGTCTCCCTATGTTGCCCAGGCTGGCCTGGAACCCCTGGCTCAAGTGATCCTCCTCCCTGGACCTCCCAACACGATGGGATTACAGGCGTGAGCTGCCATGCCCGGCCTCAGGGCACTATTTTCTTTTTTCTTTTTTTTTTTTTTTTTTGAGACGAAGTTCTGCTCCTGTTGCCCAGGCTGGAGTGCAATGCTGTGATATTGGCTCACTGCAATCTCCGCCTCCCAGGTTCAAGCAATTCTCCTGCCTCAGCCTCCCGACTAGCTGGGATTACAGGCATGCGCCACCATGCCCGGCTAGTTTTGTATTTTTAGTAGAGACAGGGTTTCTCCATGTTGGTCAGGCTGGTCTTGAACTCCCGACCTCGGGTGATCCGCCTGCCTTGGCCTCCCACAGTGCTGGGATTACAGGCGTGAGTGACCATGCCTGGCCTCAGGGCACTATTTTCAATCTACACTGGGCTTGGGACCCAGAGACCCAGAGACCCAGTCTTGATAGTCTTATGTGGCAAGTAGGGAGGTTCTGAATGAAACACTTGACTTGAGTGAGGAGACTTGGGGCAGGATTCTTGGCAGCTCAGAGACCATCCCCACTGGTCTCCTGGCTCCCAGTGGCTTTCTGGACATGGCAAGGCTGCTGGCCGGGTAAGCCCAGATAAATGAGAGGTGCTCACATCCTTGCTCTGGCCAGGTCTGCGTGGCTTGCTCTGTGGTCCTCTTGGGGACCACGCTGGCTGGCATCTCTCCCAGCCTCCAGAGCTGCGGGCCGGTTGCCTCAGACCCAGATTGAAAGCGGTGCTTCTGTGGCTCCCCTGCGGCCAAGATCCATCAGCCAGGTGTCTGTGGTCAGCCAGGCCCGGGCTGGCTGTGCGACCACAGAGTCACCCAGCCTCATCTCGGCAGGCGCCAGGTAGCCCAGCCCTGCAGCCTTCTCTTCCTGGCCAGTGAGGTTCGTCTCCACAGAAAATGTGAACCTCTTTGGATGGGGCCCAAACACAGGGAATTCCATTGTCCTGGCTCCCGCCCCAGCATCTGGGGGAGTGGTCCAGGCCTGGCCACGCTCAGCTCAGGCCTGGCTTTCTCCAGTGCCTGCAGGCCTTGGGACAACCGTTCGGGAGCCTCAGCCTTCCTGGCGTGGGAGAAAGACCCTGGGAGTTCCTGACCTGGTTGTCCCCCTCCCTCCGTGCCAGACTGCCTCAGCAGTCTCTCACAGACTTTCACAGGCCTGGGTTTTACTCACAATCCCTATTTCACTCGAAAGAAGGAAGGGAGGGAGGGAGGGAGAAAGAGAGAGAGGAGGGAGGCAGGGAAAAAGGAAGGAAGGAGGGAAAGATGGAGGGAGGGAGGGAGGAAAGGAGGGAGTGAGGAAGAGAAGGAGAGAGGGAGGGAGGGAGGGAAAAAAGGGAAGGAGGGAAAGAGGGAAGGAGGGAGGGAGGGAAAAAAGGGAAGGAAGGAGGGAAGGAGGAAAGGAGGGAGGGAAGGAAGGAGGAAGAGAGGAAAGGAGGGAGGAAGGAAGGGAAGGAGGGAGGGAGGGAGAAAGGAAAGAAGGAGAGAGGGAGGGAGGAAAGGAAGGAGGGAGGGGTAAGGAGAGAGGGAGGGAGAAAGGAGAGAAGGAGGGAAAGAGGGAGGTGGGGGGAGAGAAGGAGAGAAAGGGAGGGAGGACAGGAGAGAGGGAGGGAAGAAGGGGGGAGGGAGGAAGGGCCCCTGGAACTAGGCTGAACCCTGGTTCTCTGACCAGCTCGTGATTCTCGAGGCCTCCCATGCAATGGCGGGGCCCAGGCCTCAGCTGCTCCATCTGTAGAGTGGGAGTGAAGTCCAGCCTCCAGCCACAGTGGTTGCAGGACAGATGGGAAGAACCACATAGCTCTGAGCAGTGACTGTTGCGTCAAAGCAGGCGGGATGGTAGAGGGGAGCTTCCTCCATGCCCCATCCCACACTAGATCCTCTCTCTGGCCTTCTCTCCTTTAACCTTCCTGGAAGCTGGAGGGAGGGACCCACGGAGATTCTCTTCAACACCTGGATCCCAAGCAGCGTTACATGGTGGTGAGGTAGGGACTCTGGCTATGTTCTTCCAGAACCTTCACTGTGGGCCCCTTATTCTCTCCACCCTGGGTCCCTTTTACCAAATTCTTCCTCCACAGGCCCCTTAAGAATAGATTTCACGGCCGGGCGCGGTGGCTCAACCCTGTAATCCCAGCACTTTGGGAGGCCGAGGCGGGTGGATCACGAGTTCAGGAGATCGAGACCATCCTGGCTAACATGGTGAAACCCCGTCTCTACTAAAAATACAAAAAACTAGCCGGGCGTGGTGGCGGGCGCCTGTAGTCCCAGCTACTCGGAGGCTGAGGCAGGAGAATGGCGTAAACCCGGGAGGCGGAGCTTGCAGTGAGCCGAGATCGCGCCACTGCACTCCAGCCTGGGTGACAGAGCGAGACTCCGTCTCAAAAAAAAAAAAAAAAAAAGAATAGATTTCACAGCCCAGACTGCAAATATTACTCAGTCACCAGCACCTTTTCATCCCATACCAATCGGAGGCACATGGTGCCGGTCACCAGGAAGCTCTGAGAAAGCCGAGGTATTCGTCTCTGGATTTGCCGTGACAAAGCTCCACAAACTGGGTGGCTTCAAACACAGACACGCATTGTCTCACAGTTCCGGAGGCCAGAAGGCCGAGATCGAGGCAGGGGCGCTCTGAGGGAGGGAGGGCCCCAGGCTTCTCTCCCAGCTTCCGGTGGCCCCAGCAATGCTCAGTTTTGGGGGCTGTGGCGGCATCGCTGACACTCTGCCTCTGTGTTCACAGGGGGTGCTTCCCTCTGTGTCTCTATATCTCCGAGTCTGTGTCCAAATTTATCTTTTCTTATAAGGACACCATGTTTGCACTAGAGAACACTGTAATCCAGTATCACCTCATCTTCACTGGATTCCATTTGCAAAGACCTTTATTTATTTATTTATTATTTTTTTGAGATGGAGTTTCACTCTTGTTGCCCAGGCTGGGGTGCAATGGCATGATCTTGGCTCACTGCAACCTCCGTCCCCCAGGTTCAAGCGATTCTCCTGCCTCAGCCTCCCGAGTACCTAGGATTACAGGTGCATGGCACCACGCCCAGCTAATTTTGTATTCTTAGCAGAGATGGGGTTTCTCCATGTTGGTCAGACTGGTCTGGAACTCCCAGCCTCTGGTGATTCGCCCGCCTCAGCCTCCTAAAGTGTTGGGATTACAGGCGTGAGCCTGTCACCCAGGCTGGAGTGCAGTGGCACGAGCATAGCTCACTGCAGCCTAGATCTCTGAGGCTCAAGTGATCCTCCCACCTCAGCCTCCCAAGGGGCTGGAACTACTGTGGTGGCACAAGCCTAATTAAATTTTTCTGTAGAGAAGGGTCTCACTATGTTGTCCAGGCTGGTCTCAAACTCCTGGCCTCAAGCTGTCCTCCCACCTCAGCCTCCCAAAGTGCTTGGATTTCAGGTATGAGCCACTGCGCCCAGCCCCTTTCTTCAAAGAAGGTGACATTCACAGGTGCCAGGTGTTAGGACTTGAACATATCTTTTTGGGGAACATAATTCAATCCACTACACCTGAGTTATCATTTCTTTCTTTCTTTCTTTTTTTTTTTTTTTTGAGATGGGGTTCTCGCTCTGTCACCGAGGCTGGAGTGCAATGGCGCAATCTTGGCTCACTGCAACCTCTATCTCCCAGGTTCAAGCGATTCTCCTGCCTCAGCCTCCCGAGTAGCTGGGATTACAGGCATGTACCACCACACCTGGCTAATTTTTGTATTTTTTTGTAACGACAGGGTTTTGCCATTTGCCCAGTCTAGTCTCGAACTCCTGACCTCAGGCGATCCCCCCGCCTCGGTCTCCCAAAGTGTTGGGATTACAGGTGTGAGCCATCATGCCTGGCCCTGAGTTATTTCACATAATGTCCGCATCAGGCTTTCTGACTTTATCAAAAGAGAAGGCACAATTTTGTGAGGCTTCTGGAAACAGGAGAAGGAACTCATGCACCCCTGCCTGCATGTGTGTACCCTGGCAGGGTTGCCAGGCTGGTGTAGAGGGCACTGGAGTCGGGGGAAAGCAGGAGGTTCTGTTTGTGGCCATAGGAGCTGCTGCCAATAGCAGGAACCAGAAACAATCCCAGGCCATGAGACAATTTCTGCAGCTGGCCAGGGACTGCCCTGTTCATCCCTGGAGTTACGTGACACAGAGTCACATAACTGACTCTGACCTCAGAGTCAGCCCGGGGCACGGGCCGTGCAGGCGATTCCCTGGCTGTGGAGATGAGGGCACAGGCTGGATACTGGAGCAGTGTCAGGCTAGGAGTGGGCGTCCTGCCTACGCCACCTGTTCACAGTGAGCAGTCAGCTGGTGCCAGAGAAGAGGACTCACCGGCCAGGTACCAACCCACCCCAAGGAGGTAGCCTTGGTCTTAGGGGGTTAGCGGGGCTTCTGTCTGCCTGGAGCTCTCAGCATCCTTGGCATTGGAGAGGGAGGAACCTGAGCCAGTACCCCCACCCTACCCTGAATTACTGGCTCTTCGGCGGTTAGGGATGGAGAATGCAATCTCCCGGCTTCTGCCCGGCTGTTATTTCCCAACTGGGTGGTGTCTCTAAGTTATCCAGTGGGTAGAAACCACAGCTCAGCTAGGCCTTCTTGCCCGGTGCCCTATCACAGGAAAACAGGCACGTCAGGGCAGTCAGTGAGTCCAAGTCTCCTGGGAAGCCACTGCCCAGAACCATCCCTGCCTGCAAAAAGCCCTTCCTGCCAGGAAAGGTCTGCCTGCCCACAGAAGTGGCCAAGCCGGGCACAGCAGATGGTGTGCAAACCTGTTTCTCAGCACACAGGAGGTCCAGGAATAAGGCCCCAGGTGGTGAAACAGAGCCAGGATGCAACCACTACCCTGGAGTGGGGAGGGAGGCATGCACCTGGGCCCAAATGCATACTATGTCCATCCTCCTGGCTCTGGCAGTTCCCATCTCCCCTTTAGCAGAGGAGGAGGCACAGGCATGAGGATGCCCTGTTAGGAAATTTGGCCGTGTGACTCCAAAGCCCATGAGGGGCCCTCCCTGGCAGGTGCCTGAATTTTTAGACCCCAAGATGCCAGAACAGGGCACCGTCTTCGTCTCAGGTCTTGACAAAAGACTCAGCCTTCTGGCCGGGCGCGGTGGCTCAAGCCTGTAATCCCAGCACTTTGGGAGGCCGAGACGGGCGGATCACGAGGTCAGGAGATCGAGACCATCCTGGCTAACAAGGTGAAACCCCATCTCAACTAAAAAATACAAAAAACTAGCCGGGCGAGGTGGCGGGCGCCTGTAGTCCCAGCTACTCGGGAGGCTGAGGCAGGAGAATGGCGGGAAGCCGGGAGGCGGAGCTTGCAGTGAGCTGAGATCCGGCCACTGCATCCCAGCCTGGGCGACAGAGCGAGACTCCTTCTCAAAAAAAAAAAAAAAAAAAAAAAAAGACTCAGCCTTCCCCAGAGGAAAAGCCAGATGGGGACTGAATCTACCTGCGGATCCACTTAACTATTGTACTTTAAAACAAAAAAAATTTTTTATAAATGTATATATAGAGAGACTGAGTCTCGCACTCTCGCCCAGGCTGGAGTGCAGTGGCGCCATCTCGGCTCACTGCAAGCTCCGCCTCTCGGGTTCACATCATTCTCCTGCCTCAGCCTCTGGAGGAGCTGGGACTACAGGCACCCGCCACCATGCCCGGCTAATTTTTTTGTATTTTTGGTAGAGACAGGGTTTCACCGTGTTAGCCGGGATGGTCTCCATCTCTTGACCTCGTGATCTGCCCGCCTCGGCCTCCCAAAGTGCTGGGATTACAGGCGTGAGCCACCGCACCCGGCAAAAAAATTTCTTTTTGTATTTTGTACAAAAAACTAGCCGGGCGAGGTGGCGTGTGCCTGTAGTCCCAGCTACTCGGGAGGCTGAGGCAGGAGAATGGCGTAAACCCGGGAGGCGGAGCTTGCAGCGAGCTGAGATCCGGCCACTGCACTGCAGCCTGGGCGGCAGAGCGAGACTCCATCTCAAAAAAAAAAAAAAAAAAAAAAAATTTCTTTTTTTTGAGACGGGGTCTCGCTCTGTTGCTCAGGCTGGAGTGCAGTGGCACGATCTCCACTCACCGCAACCTCCACCTCACAGGTTCAAGCAATTCTTCTGCCTCAGCCTCCCGAGTAGCTGGGATTACAGGCGCCCGCCACCACGCCCGGCTAATTTTTGTATTTTTAGTAGAGACGGGGTTTCACCATTTTGGCCAGGCTGATCTCGAACTCCTGACCTCAGGTGATCCGCCTGCCTCAGCGTCCCAAAGTGCTGGGATTACAGGCATGAACCACCACCGCGCCCAGCCAACACTCGTACCTTTATCATCCCCTTTTACAGACAAGGACACCTATGCACAGAGTGGTTAAGTAACTTGCCCCAGATCACACAGCTCTAGGTGCCCCAGCCAGGCCCTGAATCCAGATCATGTCCATTGTACAGACAGGCCACTCGGTGCCTTGCTGGGCGCTGCGGGCTGTGGGCTGTTGTGTGTGCAATGGAGAGGCCAAGACCAGCCCAGCCCCACCAGGCTGGACCCCCGGAGTCAAATAAGAAACATGCAAAGATCGAAACGAAGAGCGAATGCATGGAATGAAGCGCAGCTGCATATGCAGCCAGGGTTCCAGCCCCCACGGCCACGTGGAAAGACGGGCCCCGGTGGTACAACGCTGTGGACCTGTCTTCCAGCGCCTTAGGGGCCAGGCGTCCCTCCAAGAGGGTGAGGAAGTAGGCGGAGCCTCTGCCGGCGGACCAATGACGGTACAGAGGCGGGGCCGAAGGGCGGGGACACGTGGAGGGGCGGGGCCATTGGGTAATGGGCGGGCATGTGAGTGGAGGGGCAAAACCATCAGGTAAAAGGACCAATAGAGGTGCAGGAGCGAACGGGCGGGGCACAATGTGGGGCGGGATCGGCGGGGGATAGGCCAATGGTGGATAAGAGGCGGGGAAGAGGGCGGGGCGCGCGGGGGCTGGGCTGGCGGGCGGCGGGCCAATGGAGGCTCGGGGGCGGGGCCGGCGGGCGGACGGGCGGAGGCGCGGAGGGGGCGGCGGCGGCGGCGGCGAACAAAGAGGCGGCGGGCGCGGGCGGCCGAGCGGAGCCGAGCGCAGCCGAGCTGGGCCGAGCCGGGCCGAGCCGGGCCGGGCCGGGCCCAGGAGCGCGCGGATGATGCGGGCGGCCAGGCGGGGGTCGGCGGGTCCCTGAAGCCCGCGCCCCGGGCCAGCAAGGGAGCCCCGCGCAGGCCGCGCGCATCCGGAGGCGGCCGGGCCCCGCCATGGCCGGGGTCAGCTACGCGGCGCCCTGGTGGGTGAGCCTCCTGCACCGGCTGCCCCACTTCGACCTGAGCTGGGAGGCCACCAGCAGCCAGTTCCGGCCCGAGGACGCCGACTACCAGCAGGTGACACGGGCCCCTCGGGGTCGCGGGGTCAGGGCCCCCAGGTCACGGCCCCCTCCCCTCCCAGGGTCACGGCCCCCCTCCCCGAGGGCCTAAGGACCCCTCATCCCCCCCATCCAGGGTCACGACCACCTCCTCCTCGCAGGTCTTGGCCTCCTTGCTTCTCGAGGGTCCCTTCTGAGTCCTAGGACCTCTACCTCCAGAGTCATGGCCTCCTCTTCAAGGGTCTAAATACCCTCCAACCCCCATTGAGGGTCCATGACCCCCCTCCCGATGCTGGCCTTCTCTTCTGTGTCACTAAGGCCCCTGGGGTTTCATGGAACTGCCTCTCCCCCCTCCGTGAGCCCCCTTGGCCAGTGGAGGGCCTCTCCACCATCACTGGGGGCAGCCTGGTGCTGTGTCCCAGCAGAGACCCCTCCCCAGATGACCCCCAGGCTCTGAGATCAGAGCGGGTAAGCGCCTGAGCACATTGGGTGCAGGCAGGCAGAGACTCCTCGCCCACTCACCCCCGACTGGGGAATCCCACACAGGCTTCCAGTGGGTGAATGGCCTGGGCCGCTGCCAGCCCTCTGTGGCCGGTAATGACCCCCTGCTTGGCGGTCAGGCTGTGGGATGTACACTGGGTGCCATGTGTGGCCATGGGAGACCAGGCTGCCTGTAACCCTGGAGGGAGGGAGGGAGGCATGGTGGCAGGGAAGCACCGTGGGCCTCAGGCAGGGAGGCTGGAAGCGGCTGAGCCCAGGCAGAGCTGGGGGGTGGCGGGGGACCCTTTGCAGCCCTCTCCCAGGGGAGCCCTTAGCTTGGCATCATGCCAGGCCCCAGCACCACCCCCATTGCCAAGCTACTGTTATTTGAGTTCGGGGCAGGGGACCAAGCTGTGGGCATTTCCTTCCTGCCTAGATATCCGGATTCCAGAAGCCCCGTGACCAGGGTCCCCGGTCACCGGGAGTTTCTCTCTGGACGGATCATGGCAGAGCCCCATGGTGGGGTGGGAACGGCTTTGCTTATCAAAATGGCTTGGGAATCCGGTATTCCACGGGCAGCCTAGCACCTGGACTCTTCAGAACTGCGTTGTCTGTGTCCTCCCGCATCCAGCGGAGGGAGGCGGAAGTGGAGGAGCAGGGCACCTGGGAGCCCACTGCTCCCAGCCTCCGGCTCACTTGCACCCAGGGCCCCCAGCCGAGCCGATGACGTTTCCTAACAGATGAGGAAGGGGGCGAGGGATCGGCCCAGGCACGCCCAGACACAGCAGGGAGGAGGGAGGCGGAAGGATTGGTATAAAATCTCACGCCTGCGTTCTAGAAGCCCAGCCCTGGGGGACCGTTCAGTGTGGGGGCAATGCACATTCAGGAACTTCTGGAACTTCTTCCATGCTGACAGCTTTGTCACTTGTCCCTGGAGGACTCTGTTGAAGCTGCAAGGAGGGTGTGCTTCACTTTGGAAAGTTCTCTGCCCTGAGGGTTTGGTCCATTTGTTAGTTCTGAAGCTTCAGGGCAGCCCTGGGGCATGGGAGGTGGCTGTTTCCTGCTGTCCCTTGGGCTGCTACCTGCCTGAGCTGCCAGCCACAGTTGGACTTCCCTCCAGCCCTCCAGGGTGCTTGCATTCCCAGATTCGAGACAGGCAGTGAGAGGGAGTGAGGGGCGATGATGTCTGCAGCCCAAGAGAGTCTCGGGGCAGTGGCCAGGCCCCTCCACTCAGCCTGGCCTGCCTGGCCTCCCAGCAGGGTGCTGTGGCCCTGGGAGGCCCTGGCTTCTGCCCTGTTTCCTCCCCTGCCCTGCGCTCTGCTCTGCTGTGGGAGGGCTCTGACTCACTCTCTCTCCTGCCTCATCTCCACGAAGCAGAATTAGCCACTGAATAATTCACGACGTGGAAACCGGCCTGCCTCCATCCCCCGCCGCCTCCACTCCCGGCTCTGGGCGAGGGGCTGTGGTGTGAGCTGGTCCTGGCGTGTGTCCTGCCCCTGCCCTTCGAGTACTGGTGCTTTTGGACAACTGCTTGGTATCTCTAAGCCTTCATCGCCTCATCCTGAATCTGGGCTGGCCATGCCTCCTGTGTAGGGACGCCCCTGGGAGGCAAGGGCCAGGAGTCCCCTTCCTGGGAGGGTGGGCAGTGGGTGGGCCTGGGCTGTGGCAGGCACCCCTTCCTGCCTTCCCTGGTGAGGAGTTGCTGGCTGTGGTGGGGAGTGGACCCCTCACCCATCCTGACCGAGGGCTCCCTCTTAGCTGTCTGTGTGCTGCCCCAACCTGGGGTGTGCCCTGCTGGGGAGGGGGCATCTGCCCTGTGGTTATTGGGGCGGGGGATGGAGAGGAGGTGGGGCCTGGTGTTGGGAGTTGGGGGTGTGGCACAGGGGACTGGCCTTTGTCCTTTGCTATTTCTGGTCCCCGTGGTCTGCTGTTGGGAACCCTGGTGAGAGCCCCTGGAGGGACCAGGGCCAGGTCCTGTTTCAAGGCCCTGCGTGGGACTGCCTGTCGGCAGTCACTTTTCCCACAGCCCCAGGAGATGGGGAGAGTCGTCCATCATACAGATTAGCAAACTGAGGCTCCGAATCACATAGTGAGTAAGTGGTGGAACCACAGCCCTGCTGCAGGCCCCTCCTCTGGCCTCCCAAGGAGCCCCGGTCAGCCTGGAGTGTCAGGCTCCCCGCTTCCCCAACGGCTGCCTTGCCGCTGGGGGTGTGACCGTGGGATTAGGAGCCCATGGGGGCTGAGGGATCTATGGGAAGGCAGGGGGTAGAGAGGCATCGGGGGTCGGCTCTGTGCAGCTGCCCAGCCAGTGACTGTCGAGGGGGGCTCCCGCGTTGCCTGGGCATCTGAGTGAATGGGGGGGCTGTTGTTCACAGTGGGGATTTGGAAGTCCACAGGAGGCCTGAGACTCCCTGGTGGCCCCACAGCCGAGCTGGCAGGGCTGGGCCTGAGGCCCATGGCGTGGCCTGGGGCCAGTCACTGCTGCATAGTGAGTCCTGAATGTCCAGTGGGTCTGGCTGTTCTGGCCCCAGGCAGGGGCCCTTGAGAGCAGCAGAGCCTTCTCTTCAACTAGAGCGTCGCAGACCCGCACCCTCACTCTGTCGCTTCTTCCTGCGTGACCTTTGGTGGTCCAGCCGCCATCCTGGGCTTTATTCGGGGGGAGGCCTGCCTGCTCAGCTCCCACCAGCTCTTCGTGACCCTGTGTCCTCAGGCAGGGATCAAGTTCATGCTCACTGACCTCAGCCTCTCTCTGGGGCTCACTGTCTCCTCCAGCTCAGGGCAGGCCAGATGCAGGAGAACAGCTATGGCCTGTGGTGGATTCCGAACCCGGATGGTGGGAGCCCAGTGGTCAGGGAAGGCTTCCTGTAGGAGGTGGTGTTCACTGGCCTGCCATGGAGGTTGCAAGCCCGGCTGCCGACAGTCAGAGAGTTAGGATTAGCCTGCTGCTTTCTGATTCCTCCATGGGCCATGCTAGCCCTGGCAGGTGATGGTTTCACTGGAACATCTGCCTTCCAGGGCAGATAGTAGGCCCTGCCTCAGGTTTGCCTAGCGTGGGGGGCCTGTTTTCCACTAGAGCCTGGAGTGTCCAGATGTTTCTGTCGAGACCCTAATGATAAGACTGAGGTCAGCACGCGGAGGCTGTGGGGAAGAACTTCCAGGCTAAGGAACAGCATGTGCAAAGGCCTTGAGGCAGAGAGAAGCTTGAGCCTCAGGGAGAGGCCTCAGCCCACATGCTGGAGGGTCGATCTGGTCTGATGCTGCACGAGGAATGTGCTGCCTCAGGAACTGGTAAGCCCTCTGTGCCAGGCGCTGTGCCAGCCCAGGCTGGATGGCCACTCAGAGGGGATCTGAGCTCTGGGAGTAGGGCCAGTGTTCTCCTAGCAGAGCTGGGAGCCCGGCTCCTAGGAGCACAGCACCTCTGTGCCGCCACGAGGCGAGCTCAGCCTCATGCCCAGTCGCAGCCTGGAGGGCAGTTCCCCGGGGCAGGGCTGGCCTGTTATCATCCTCCCCACTCATCAGAAGGAAATTAGCTCTGGTTAAAACAGCACTGTTGGTCGCCTGTCTTGTGGTTTACGAAAGCAGCGCACGTTCATGGAACATTTGGGGAAAAGGCAAGAGCGTGAGACAGAAGTGTCCCTCCAGCTGGGTTCAGTCCAAAGCGCATAAAGCTGTAGGGTGGGTGTCCCTGAGAACTGGAATCCTATTGCTTTTGGCATGTCCCGTACTTTGGACTCTGTATGGGGCCTTTGGTTCCAGATGCTTGTCCAGTGTCCACGGTGCCAGGAAGGACTCTGTAGTTGCGGGTGACAGAAGCGGGCCAGACACGGAGGCCCCCAGGGAGCTGGGCGGAAGCTTCAGGAGCAATCCCTGAATGGACAGGAGCTGAGGAGCTAGGCTGGGGGGTGCAGCGAACGGGACCCTGCATTGGGGGGTGGGCAGGAAGCCCGTAATGGCTGGTCCCAGTCCACACAGGATTTCCATCTTGGCCGGCGTCTGCATTCCTGGGGAGCCTCTGGCCGAGCTTGCCTTTTGACCAGGGGGTGTGAAACTGTGGGCCCTGGACCTGCTGGGGGGTGGGTGTCAGGCCACCCTTGGCCTGGCTGCTGTCCGCATCAAGGGTTCCTGTATTTGGGCACCTGGTTTTGTGGTTCTGAGGGTGCTCTGGTCACCTCTGTCCCCGGGAGACTCGTTCTCAAGTCCCTTCCTTAGAGTGCAGCCTGGACCCTCTAGAAGTCCCCGAGGTCTTCACGGCTTTTCCTAGGTGTGCATGAATGTTGGGGTAGTAATTCTTGCTCAGGGTGCTGGCTCCCCCATCTCCCCGGTTCCAGCAGCACCAGGGGCCACTCCAGTCTGTGTGTGTGGGACCCCCGCCTGCCCCCCACTCGCCTGAGACTTGAGGGCCAGCTCTAGGGCCCCTCTTCCGGGCATCTCCACAGTGACCCTTCTTCCTCCCCTGACCCCTGGGCAGGGCCCTGCCGGCCGGTCCCGTCTAAGGGATGCGCAGCGTCAGCCACCCTGACCCCCAGCCGGGGGCTCTTGGTCAGGCTCTGGGGGAGCGGGGAACCCTGCAGCTTGGTTCCCCAGGCCACAGCGGCTCTTCCCGGACGCCCGTGCTGCTTGTTTCTAAAGCATTTTTCCTGGGGAGCCACCCAGTGGCCCTGGGAGGTGGACACTGTGTCCCCAACATAAACAGAAATGGGGGCTGGCCAGCATCAGGGGCCCGAAGACGGGGCACGGGCTCCAGCTGCAGCCCAGCTCCATCCCTCCCAGTGGACACGGCATCAGTGCAGTTCGTGGGCCCAGGGGTGCAGGTTTGGGGGGCTCAGGGGCATCTACACTTCCCCCACCTGCCCCACCGTCAGTTCTGCTGAGGCCTCCGCTAGAGAAGAGGAACTGAGTCTGCAGCCAGGGGCCTGGGGTCAAGGACATGGGAAGTACCTGACGCAGCCAGTGGGGAATTGGCATGTGACAGCGGGTGGATGGTGGGTGTGGAAGGGTCACAGGAGGGTCTCCAATACCCAGGCCCACCGCTGGGGTCTGCAGGGAGCTCACCTGGGCCCTGTGCTGGGCCTCACACCGTCCGAGGGGGCTTCTCACAGTCTAGGGAGGCTGGCTGAGACCTGAGTCCCGTGGGGCAGCACCCACTGTGGCTGGGCCAGGCCCATGTTGGCCGAGGGTGTGGGAGGAGGCCGGGCCACCCACAGAGTGCCAGTGCCTTCGGTCTCTGAGGAGGGTGCCAGCCACGGTGCCCCTACCCGCTCTGCCCCCTCGGGCCCATGCACACTGGCTGGGTTCCTGGCCATCATGGAGGAGCACTCCCGAAGTTCTGGGGTACACCCAGCTCTGAGCCCTGCAGCCCTGCATCTGGGGTTGGGCTGTGCCCTCTGGGCTGCCTCTCCCTGGTAGGGAGCCAAGCCCGGAGATGGGACTCCAGTCTGGCAGCTCCTGGCTGGGTCTGAGGCCTGGAGCCCGGTCCTCAGGAGGCTGGTGCAGGGGCCTGCAGACAAGCGGAGAGAGCAGGGGATTTTCTGGGTATCACGCTGGGAGATGTGTCGGAGCGCGGGGACCAAAATAGACACGCTTGCTGCAGTTCTTTGGTGTCTGTTCCCTGCACAAGGGGGAGGACAGGCGTGGGCGGCGGGAGAGCTGGGGTCCCCCGGCTGCAGGGTGCAGGGCAGGGGCCTGGCCTGTAGGGAGATGGCAGGAACAGCTCTGAACCTCAGCCCAAGGGCTGCCTCTCTGGCCTCCTTCCAGGCCATTCCTGGAGGGTGAGGGCCAGCCTGGAGGAAGCCCCGGGGGGCGTGGGGCAGTGGGTGTGGTGCCATGTGCAGCCTGGCAGCCTGGACCTCGGACCTCAGGAGTTGGGGACAGGGACACAAAGTTGGCCCTGACCCCGGCTCCCACGTGGCCGCTGCTGGCTGCATGTCCTCCAGGCACGGCCAGGAGCTCACCGTCATGGAATGCGTGAAACCCAAGCCCAGCCTGGTGGAAAATCTGTTTTTAATTTTGGGCCGGCATCGCTGGGAGCCTGGGCCGAGTGTGCTACGGGTGGGGGCTGGGGCCACGTGTGCAGCTTGGCCGCGTGGGGGGCTGTGGCCTAGCCAAAGGCTGTGACCCTGGAGCCCCCACTTGTGCAAGGTGACCCACGAGGCAAAGGTGGGGGGACCCACTTCCCGGTGGGGGGCCCCCGACACAGGGGCGGTGGTAGTGGCTCGCACACACCGAGCCCACCCTGACCTCCCCAAACAAGGCTTGGCCATAGGGATCCCGCCCCTTTCCTGACCCTGACCCA
Organism: Theropithecus gelada; assembly: GCF_003255815.1. NCBI lineage: Eukaryota > Metazoa > Chordata > Mammalia > Primates > Cercopithecidae > Theropithecus > Theropithecus gelada. Next base: position 51,843,328 of record NC_037670.1, on the reverse strand, counting down.
GGACACCTGGCGGGTTCTCACGGTGCTGGGGGCCAGAACCCCTCAGTGTGCATTGGAGTGTGGGACCCCAGCCAGCCTCTCAGACACCCCCAAACCTTGTCACTTCCTCTGGAGGAGGGGCCTTGGCAGTTCCAGGGCTGGAGTTCGGTATCCATGGAGGCAAGTGGAGGTCACTCCCCTCCCATTCCCACCTCTCCTGTCTGCCTGCCACATCCTCCCGGAGCCCCGTGCTGCTGTCACACGCACAGGCTCAGGCCAGGGCCTCGCTGGTCCCTGCTGCCAGTGGATCTTCAGCACGCAGCAGACGTCTGCCGCCTGGATCCTGTGCCAGGACGTGGCTGACACTGTCCCCGGGCCAAGAGTGCCCTCCCCACCTGTTGTGGTGCCCGCGATGCTCTCCACAGCGGGAGTTTCAGTGACCACCTCGTTCCTCTTCCTGCCTCCCACAGCCTCCGAGCTCACAGGGCCGGCACTGTGGGCACAGGGGAGCCCCCACCTAGCGGGGCTGGGCTGTCTGTCCAAGCCTGGGCCCCAGCACCCAGCGCAGGCTGCTGCTAAGACACCCTCAAAGCTGATGCTCCCAATTAGCCCAGAGCCCAGCCAGGACCACGGCCGTCAGTGTGGGGACTCCATCCTCATCCAGGAAACTGGAGGTGACTCTGTCCCCACTGCAGTCAGGGTGTGTGGCCGTTATCATATTGTGTGTCTGTCACATGCCGGCGCCTCTGGCGGGGTTCCGGCCCCTCAGTGGCCTTCGTGCTTGGCCTCTGTGGAGCCTGTCCCTTTCCCTCCTCCAAGCTGTGTCACTTCCACATGGAGCTGGCATGAGGGGCGGGGCAGGGCTGAGCAGGGCTGGAACCCACCTTCTGCCCACCCCTTCTCTGGCCACTGGGGGCTGCTTCTCCTGCCATCCCTGCTCACTGTGCCCCACAGCTGCATCCCTGGGGCTCGCTGGTCCCTCCCAGTGCCACAGGCAGCCATCGTCCTCAGCTGTGGTCACACTGCCTGGCCTGCCAGGCTCACCCGCCCCCGCTGTGTGACTGTGGACTGTGGGCCCCTCCCTGAACTCTCGGTGCCTAGCAGCATGGCTCCAGGATGCCAGCCCTATGTCTTCACTTTCCTTCCTGCTCAGGGCATACCCGCAGCAGTGTCCAGCCAAGGAGCGAGCCCCTGTGGCTGGAGTGGCAGGATGGCAGAATTGTGGCCACTGCCTGTGGCTGGAGTGGCAGGGTGGCGGGAATCGTGGCCACTGCCTGTGGCTGGAGTGGCAGGGTGGTGGAATCATGGCCACTGCCTGTGGCTGGAGTGGCAGGGTGGTAGAATCGTGGCCACTGCCTGTGGCTGGGGTTGGGGGCTGCATTAGGCCAAACTGCTCATCAGAGTCCCTGTGGGCACCTCCCAGTGGGCCAGGGCATCCTCAGCCCAGCCATGCGCCATGGTAGCCCACAGGTTGGTGGGACAGAGTGGCGTGTGGGTCCGTGACCTGCTCCCAGGGGTGCGCCTGTTGAGTGGCCGCCTGTGTGTTGAGGGGGCGTGTGTTCCACAGGCTGGCCCTGACTTGCTGTACACCCTCCCCTGAGTGGCATGCTTCCTCATACACTGCAGGCCCAGGTCCCACCACCAGGTGCTCCGGGAGCCACCAGGATGCCCAGCGATGGCAGGCAGTGTGCCCTGCCCTGCCGTCATGCACGGCCCTCCTGCCTCGGCAGCCTGGTGTGGTATGGCCTGTGCTGGCGCTGAGCCTGGCATTGCGTGGGGGGGGTGCCTGTGTCTGCGGGGCTGATGAGAGTCACGTCCAGACAGAGCCTGGAGGCAGAGTGGGCATGGCTGGGAGGCCGCGGCAGGCATGGGGCACAGGCCTCGCAGCTGGTCATGCACATCCTCTCCCCAAGCCTCCTGCCCTGCGGGCCGTCCTAAGGCCTTGTGGCTCACTGGGCCCTCCCCTCTCCAAGCAGGTCTGGGTCGGGGCCACCCACCTGTGCAGGCGGCCAGGTTTTGGGGGTCTCGCCCTACAAGTGCGGGTCCAAGTGTGGGAGCCGAGGTTCACACAGAGCAAAGGCTGCAGTGCTGGGTTTGGGCCTGGGTCTCTGATATCCTGGGGACATCCTGGAGGAGATGGCCCATGTCTGGGGACAGTGGGGGTTCCCTGAAGAGGAAGGCTCCAGGCCCAGGGGCAGCATATGCCTGGGTGTAGAGGCCATAGAGCCCTGCCCCGAGCCACACCCCCGCCCTGCCTGCTCCTCTCCAGCCACTGCCCCAGGCGTCCCTGCCAGGCCAGGGAGGTCTTGCTGTGGCCCGGGGTGTACTGGAATCCTATCAGTAGCAGCCTGATCTGGGACACAGTAAGGCTTCAGGCCCTGGCTCTCTGGCTGGCTGGGTGTTTCCAGAGTTGGTGGGGTTTTGGGGGCTGCATTTTGGGGGCTGCAGGGCAGTGGGGGGAGTCTGAGCTCATGGTGGGAGGGGGCATCCCCCGTGGATGCCGTCTGTGGCTGTGGGGCTGCAGGGGCCTGGAGAAGGAGGGGGTGACCCAGGGCCGAGACCAGGAGCCCTAGGGTGGGGACAGGGGGACTGAGGCTGCAGGAGGGGGTCGCCTCCAGCCCCCTTGGCGCGTGCGTGGCAGTTGAGTCCTCCCCACGTGCTCTGTGGAGCCCAACGTGCAGCTTTCGCCTCGCCTGACCGAGCCCTTACATCACTTCCACCACAGACGGAAAATTCCATTTGGTCAGAGCCCAGCTGCTGATCAGACAGTTCCCATTCTTTCTCTGAATGGGCCAGGGAGGGGCAGAGGGGCCACCAGCCCGGTGGAGAGAGGTGGTTGGGCCACCATAGGAATGCTGCTGGCCCGGTGCCCTGCAGGAGACTGTCTGCTGGGAATCTGGCTTCGGGAAGTGGGTGCAGAGGTCAGGCTGGCCACGGCACACTCCCCGCAGACAGCTGGGCTCAGGCCTGGCGCGCTGGGTGCCAGGGCTCTGAGGTGGGATGAAGTAGCTGCCCGGTTTGCTGGGCACCCTGACACCCGGGCTCTGCACAGCAGGCGAGGACAGGCTCTGCATGGTGGGCTGGGACCCAGGCAGCCCAAGTGGCCTCCCTTTGAGGGAGGCGCCATCTCCTTCCTCAGTTGGGGGAAGCCAAGTAAGGCTGTCCCGGCGCAGGCCCCGAAGCCTGGCCTCTGGGCCCCGGGGGCTGAGGAGTGAGGCTCTCTTTACAGCTGGCCCCATCCGGACAAGAACAAGAGAAAGCTGCCTCAGACAATCAATCGCAGTGCTCACACCTGTAATCCAGCACTTTGGGAGGCCAAGGCAGCTGGATTGCTTGAGCCCAGAAGTTCAAGACCAGCCTGGGCAACATAGCCAGACTCTGTCTTTACAAAAAAATTAAAAAAAAATTAGGACAGAGGCCAAGCACAGTGACTCACGCCTGTAATCCCAGCACTTTGGGGGACCGAGATGGCAGATCACCTGAGGTCAGGAGTTCAAGACCAGGCTGGCCAACATGGTGAACTCCTCATCTCTACTAAAAATACAAAAATTAGCCAGGTGTGTTGGCGCATTCCTATAGTCCCAGCTACTCAGGAGGCTAAGGTAGGAGACTCGCTTGAATCTGAGAGGTAGAGGTTTTAGTGAGCCGAGATCACGCCACTGCACTCCAGCCTGGGTGACAGAGACTGTCTCAAAAAAAAAAAAAGGAAGGAAGGAAGGAAGGAAGGAAGGAAGGAAGGAAGGAAGGAAAGAAGGAAGGAAAAAGAAAAGAAAAGAAAGAGAAAAAGAAAATTGGCCAGTTGTGGTGATATGTGCCTGTGTCCGAGCTACTTGAGAGGCTGAGGCAGGAGGATCACTTAAGCCCAGGAGGTTGAGGCTACAGTGAGCTGTGATCGTGCCACTGCACTCCAGCCTGGGCCACAGAGCAAGACCCTGTCTCTAAAATAATTTTTTTTTTTTTTTTTTTTTAATCATAGACTTGGGCCGGGTGTGGTGGCTCACACCTATAATCCCAGCACTGTGGGAGGCTGAGGTGGGTGGATCACCTGAGGTCAGGAGTTCGAGACCACCCTGGCCAACATGGTGAAACCCCCATCTCTACTAAAAATACAAAATTAGCCGGGCATTGGTGGCAGGTGCCTGTAATCCCAGCTACTCAGAGGGCTGAGGCAGGAGAATGGCTTGAACCCGGGAGGCAGAGGTTTCAGTGAGCCAAGATCCCACCACTGCACTCCAGCCTGGGCAACACGAGTGAAATTCCATCTCAAAAAAAAAAAAAAAAAATCGTAGACTCCCCGGTACTCCAGCTCCTGTGCTGCCTTTTCTGTTTTTTCTCAGCGTCTCTCACCTTCCAGCAGGCTTCACAGTTTACTTATGATGATGTTGAGTGCCTGTGTCACCTCACCACCCTGCAGGCGGGCCCCAAGGGCAAGGGTGCCTGGTGCCTAGCAGCCTCTCCCCACCAGCCATGGGCACCCCCTGCCCGCCGCCCCAGGATGTCAGCCCTCCGCACCAGGGAACTGCCATCTGAGGGATGGACTTGCCTCACCCAGATCCTGTTTGGCCAGGGCTTATCTCGCTCTGCCTCCGTTTTCTCATCTGGCAAGTGGGAGTGGGTGGCTCTGGCGCCGCCGAGGAAGTGATCTGGGCCTGGAAGCCCTTTGATGTATGCTGATGCCCCGAACTCCGGGTGGACATGCCAGGCCGGTGGCTGCGGAGGTCATAGCCTGGTACGTGTTTGGGCTCTGTGTAATGCGTGTCTGGAATTGACCTGCTCTTCCAGTCCCCAGCTCCTCACCCCAGCAGGAGTCTCCCTGCGAAGCTGTGAGTCCCGAATGTGGGGTGCAGTACGGACAGGCTCTCGAGTCGTGTCCCACGTGAGCACAGGGTCGGGGGAGCGAGGGTGACCCCAGCCAGGGACTGCGGAGGCCTCTGCAAGTGGAGAGAGCAGAGGGAGGGTTCACTGGAGGAGTCTGGCCAGCCCAGGGTCAAGATGTGGCTGGTTGACATGGCCCCCAGGCCATGGGAGCCCAGGGGAGGCCCTGTGGACGGACATGCAGATGTGGGCCTGGGTCCCGTGGAGCTCTGGTCCCTGGGGGCATGGTCAGCTGCCCCCACAGGTCTGTTCTGCCCTTGGCCTCTGAGCTATGGGGAGGGTACTGGCAGGGCCTGCAGTCACAGCTGGTGGGGTCAGCACCTCCACTCCATGCCCAGCCCTACATAGGCCAGGGAGCCCCAGAGCGTGGCTTTTCCAGGCTCCCTAACGTGTGTGCGGAGCCTGGGCACGGTGCTGGCACTGTTAATGTGAGCCCCCCCCCCCCCCCGCAGGTGACTGCTCTGTCTCTGCCTCCCTGTGTGACCTTGGGTAAGCCCTCCTGGGCCCTGAGGCCTCTGTGACCTGAGCTCCCTGGGACCATGAGACCACCCTGAGCTGATTCAGTTTCAGTGGCTCTGGTGCCAGCGCCGGGGCCTGCTCCCAGAGGGTGGGGGTGGGCTCGGCCCAGCAGTCCTCCTGCCATTGCAGGGGCGGTAGGCACTTGTGCATGGCTGAAGGAGTGGGACGGTGCCCGCCCCCAGTGCTCTGCAGTGCCCAGATTGCTGGCTGCTGGGCAGCCGTGTACACACCAGCGTGGCTTTGGACCATGGCAGCTCATTTCTGGGTGTGCTGGGCTGGTCAGCGCCTCCCTGGCCAGGTGGAGGTGGAAAGGCCGCCTTCGAGTGTGGGTGTCGGCCGACTTCCTGGAGGGCAGGACACGCCATCCTCCCACTGCCTGGCAACCATCTCCTGGGAGATCCAGCAGCAGTCCCAGTGCCCACTGTGGCTGAGCCTCTCATCCCAAGGGGGGCCAGGCAGGGGACGATCCGCCCCAGCAGCTCCCGAGGCTGGGGCCCCAGAGGGCCACATTGCTGAAGCGTTGAGATGTGGGGAGGGAGGCGTTTCTGTGCAGCAGTGCCAGTTAGGGCAGTGCAGGTGTGCCTGGTGGCCACCCCCAACACTGAGGGCCCCAGCTGCTGACACCCCTAGTGGGCACCCCCGAGTTAGCCTCCGGGTGGTCCCTAGCCCCACGATGAGGCACAGCCCTGTGTCAGCTCCCCATCCTTCACCCTGGCACGGGAAGTGTGTGGAGGTTCCGGAGGGCTGAGCCGGGGTCAGGGCTATGCTGAACCCGGGGACCTGGGGTTGCAGGGCCTGTGTGCTTTCTCTGTAACTTCTCTGAAGCCCAGTTTCCCTGTGGATGAAATGGGGTGAGAGCACTTGGCCAGGCAGATTGAGTGCGGTGCCAGGAGAAGGAACAGCTCTGGGGCCACGTTACCTTCCCTCCCCACAGCGGGTGTTCAGGAAATGTCACTGTTGCATCAAATTAGCCACTTCCTGTGCGGGTCTCCTGGCCTCGGGACAGGGGAGCTCTGGTGTCTGTTCTGTGGTCTGTCCTTTGTGTTCAGAGACCTGGGGAGAGCCACACCGGAAGGCCATGCTTGGAGCCAGACAGGGCTGTGTGTCCGGTGCGGTGCCTGTATGCAGCCTGTGTGGGTGGTGTCCACTGGGACAGCCCTGGCCAGTGACCGTAGCAGTGTGGGGTCAGCCCCGCCGTCTCAGCCAGCGTGGGGGGACTCCATGGGCAGTGAGAGGTGGCTTCTCAGTGCACAGACCCCAGACAGGATCAGACCCCTGATGGGGCCTCATCCATGTTCACCCCTCAGAAACACTTTCATGGTCAGCAAGAGGGGGTTCAGTCCCCCACAAACTCCCCGTTTCCCTACCAGACCTGAAAACCTCAGCACTACAGCTGGGGTGTGGGATCCTGCCAGGACTGAGGTAGAAGAGTTCTGGGCCTGAGATGGGGACAGGCCCTGGGGTCCTGGAACTGTCTCAGGCTGGGGGTGAGGACAGGAGCTGATGCCGGCAGCCCCTCCCCAGGGCTTCGCTTCTTCAGGGGGGCAGCAGCACTTTTTTTTTTTTTTTTTTTTTTTAGATGGAGTCTCGTTCTTGTTGCCCAGGCTGGAGTGCAGTGGCGCAATCTCGACTCACTGCAACTTCTGCCTCCCAGTTTCAAGCGATTCTCCTGCCTCAGCCTCCTGAGTAGCTGGGATTACAGGTGCCTGCCACCACGCCCAGCTAATTTTTGTACTTTTAATAGAGACAGGGTTTTGCCATGTTGGCCAGGCTGGTCTCAAACTCCTGACCTCAGGTGATCTGCCCACCTCAGCCTCCCAAAGTGCGGGGATCACAGATGTGAGCCACCCCGCCCATCTCAGCAGCACTTCTTTCTACAGAAGAGAAACCAGGCTTGGGGAGGTGGAGGGACCTCCCTAGTGGGGCTGTGGCTGCAAGGATGCTGGCTCACCAGCCTGCTGGGTCCTCATTTGTCACCCACATCCTCTGGCTACCTCCATCCAGCGCCTCTCCTTGGGGTGTGGTGGGGCAGATGTCCTGAGCACCTGCCCTGGACTCTGGGGACCCGGTGGGGAGGGGACACGTGGCCTTGCCAGAGCCACAGAGGCCTGGAGTCCATCCACCCGGTCCCTCCTACTGGCTATGGAGTCTTGATGCTGTGCAGCCTTGAGGATGGTGAGACCGGGGTCCCAGGTGTGGGGTCCAGGCCTGGGTGACCCCAGGTGCATCACTGAGGTGGTGGGAGCCTCCATGCCTCACCTACAAGTCGGGGATGGGATCCACCTCCTAGGGCTGGAGACAGGATTAAATGGGAGTCTGCGCCAGGTCCCCTACTGGAGCGGGGCGTGGGACTCTGGGCTGGGGGTCTACCCCCTCCAGCGCCGCTTCCTGCCCACCCGCAGGCGCTGCTGCTGCTGGGGGCCACCGCCCTGGCCTGCCTCGCCCTGGACCTCCTCTTCCTGCTCTTCTACTCCTTCTGGCTGTGCTGTCGGCGGCGCAAGAGCGAGGAGCACCTGGACGCCGACTGCTGCTGCACGGCCTGGTGTGTCATCATCGCCACGCTGGTGTGCAGGTGAGCACGGTGGGGCGGGGCCAGAGGGCGGGGCCAGAGAGGGTGGCCCCAAGGGGGCGGGGCTACATCTCCAGGCCACGCCCTCATGCCCCTGCCCTCTCCAGCGCCGGCATCGCCGTGGGATTCTACGGCAACGGGGAGACCAGTGACGGCATCCATCGGGCCACCTACTCGCTCCGTCACGCCAACCGCACGGTGGCCGGGGTCCAGGACCGCGTGAGTGACCGCGGAGTTGGGGCCGGGGCACTCTTGCCGCTCCGGAACCCCATGTCTGCGCTAGGCTGGGCGGGGCAGCCGGGGCTGGGGCTGTGCAGGAAGGGCCCAGCCTCTGGGGCGAGGGGGGCGCGCTCCCAACCTCACGCCCGCGGGTCCGGCGCAGGTGTGGGACACGGCAGTGGGGCTGAACCACACGGCGGAGCCCAGCCTGCAGACCCTGGAGCGGCAGCTGGCCGGGCGACCCGAGCCCCTGCGAGCCGTACAGCGCCTGCAGGGCCTGCTGGAGACGCTACTGGGCTACACGGCTGCCATTCCTTTTTGGAGGAACACGGCAGTGTCGCTGGAGGTGCTGGCGGAGCAGGTGGATCTCTACGACTGGTACAGGTGCGGCCAGGCCCTCCTCCCTGCCCAACCCCACCTGGGCAAGCCTCACCCGCCTTGGGCCAGTTTTGCTGTCAGCACCTAGTACATGAGGTCTGATGGGTGGGGGGCCCAGGTCCACTGGAGGTCACAGGCAATGACTGGAGTTCCCCTAATGGGAGCCTTTCTCAAGAACTGACACCAGTTCCCATGACCCAGACCCTCTGAGTGCCCTCTGGGGTGCCAGGCTGCTGGCCTCAGCTCCCCCTTGAGGGCCCCTGGTGCCCCACTCCCTGGCCCCGCATCCCTGTGCCCTGGCCCACACTCAGGTGTGCCTGCAGGTGGCTGGGCTACTTGGGCCTGCTGCTGCTGGACGTCATCATTTGCCTCCTGGTGCTGGTTGGCCTCATCCGCAGCTCCAAGGGCATTCTGGTGGGGTGAGTCTGGGAGTGTTGGCCCCCTGTGGGCCCGAAGCAGAGGGGGAGGGCAATGCACGTGGCACCACTTTCCTCACCCCATCGGCAGATCCTAGCCACAAGCTCTGTGGTGGGGACTGAGTGGGAAACCCCTGCACTGGGCCTGCTCTGAGATTCCCCTTCCATGCCTGTAGCCTGTCCCCCTGTGGCCTGTCCCCCTGTCGCCAGAATCCCAGCACACTTGCCCCCAACCCTTGATTTCCTTCAAGAGTCTGCATGTGGGGCACTTGTAGCCCAGAATCTGGAGCAACCTGTCCAGGTCTCCGAGTGCCCGGGGCCACCCAGAGACCAGGCTGGGGCTCCTTCCTCCACCGCTTCGGTCCTTGGCCCTGGGACAGCCTGGGTTCCAGCTCCAGCTCTGGCTTACCAGGAGGGTGACCTTGGTCGGGTAGCTTGTTGGTGCTGGGCCTTGGTCTCCTCATTTGGAAGGCAGAGAGAGCGGCAGCTCCTCCGGGGGAGGTGAGGTGTTGTCACTGCCCTTCACTGCACAGCCGCACGGCCATGGCTGGTGCCTCCCCGGGCCAGGCCCGGGAGAGATGGGAGAACACCCAGCCTCCCCCAAGGTGGCACTCACAGGCCACAGAGGAGCCGAATGAGGGAAACGTGGCATGGGCCAGAAATGATAGCACCCTGGAGAGGAAAAGCCGGGGTGGTGTGCAGGCCTGCAGTGGGGTGAGTTGGGGGAGTACAGCTGCACACTGTGCCCAAGGAGACCTGAGAGAGGAGGGATTGAGTGGGGACCCAAGGGAGTAAGGGACGCCTGGACAGATGAGAAAGGATGACAGTGTGCAGTGGGGTGTGGGGCCTGCACTGGGGTGTGTTTGGGGGGCCTGAACTGGGATGTGGGGGACCCGTGGGGGGTACCTGCAGTGGGGTATGCACAGGGGGCCTGTGTGTCTGGATCAAAGGGAGCCAGATGTGGGTGAGGTGAGACCTCAGATGAGGGAGAGGCTGGTGCCATAACAAGAGCGCTGAGTCCCGGGTTGCTGAGCGAGGGTTCAGCACAGGAGGGCTTGGTCTAGCTGCGGTTATCAGGCCCCTTGGGCTGCTACGTGGGTAGCGGGGTAGCGGGATGTGGGGACCCACGTGAAAGTGGACACTGTTGCCTGTTCAGGAGAGGGACCTGGGGGAGGACAGGAAGGGCAGGGCCCCGAGACCCACCTGGCCTTCCAGTCTTGCTTCCAGCTCGGATCTCTGAGCCCCACCCCACCCAGGAGAGGGATCCATCTGGGCCCTGGGCTGTGGGCAGCTCTGGCTGAGGCCAGGCCATAGAAAGAACCCCAGCCCGTGTGTGGGCTGAGCCCTGGTGTGCACAGGGACCTGCCTTCTGGCCTGCAGCCCAGCAGGTGGCATGGCCCCCACCCTGGCCTGGAGGCTGCTGACTGGCTGTCTCTGCCCCAGGGTCTGCCTGCTGGGAGTCCTGGCCCTGGTCATCAGCTGGGGCGCACTGGGCTTGGAGCTGGCTGTGTCCGTGGTGAGTGGCAGAGGGGGTGAGGTCCCCGGCTGCTGGACCTGGGCACTGGGGGAGGGACGAGGGGAAGCCACACTCCTGTCCCTTCCCATCTTTCCCGGACACTGGGTTCCGAGAGCATTGGGGACCCACCATGGGCACAGTCCGCCTGTAACCCCAGATTCACAGTCCACCCTCCTGAGTTGAAAGCAGACTCTGGGGGCTGGTTCTACCCCCGAGAGCTTCCCTTTAGGCCCAGCTTGCTCACCCCCTCTTGCTTGCCCGCGCCCACCCCAGGGGTCCAGCGACTTCTGTGTGGACCCCGACACCTACGTGACCAAGATGGTGGAGGAGCACTCGGTGCTGAGTGGGGGTGAGTCTGTGTCCACATCCGCGTCCGAGCAGGTTCCCCAGGGTTGGGCTGAGCCAAGAGAGTGAGGTGGCTGAGGCCGAGGCACCCATGCCCCGTGGGCCCATGGTCTCAGGGAGACAGGTCCCAGGCCAGGACGCTAGTGAGCAAACAGGACCACCTTTCCCAAGTGGGAGGCTCTGCAAAGAATGACAGCAACTGTGTGGGGTGGTGGGTGCCCACAGGGCGGGAGGAGGGGCAGGTGACCCAGGGCTGCTTCGAGTAGGTGCCCAGGGGAGGCCAACGGGTGGCATTAAAGTACAGCCAGAGGGCCGGGCACAGTGGCTCATATCTGTCATCCTAGCACTTTGGGAGGCCAAGGCGGGTGGATCACCTGAGGTCAGGAGTTCAAGACTAGCCTGGCCAGCATAGCAAAACCCTGTCTCTACTACAAATACACAAATAAGCTGGGCGTGGTGGCGGGTGCCTGTAATCCCAGCTACTCTGGAGACTGAGGCACAAGAATCACTTGAACCCAGGAAGTGGAGGTTGCAGTGAGCTGAGATCACACCACTGCACTCCAGCCTGGGCGACAAGAGTGAAACTCCGTCTCAAAAACGAAAGAAAAGTAGAGCCGGAAGGACCCTGCATCTCCTGTAAGGGCCCCGAGGCAGGAGGCAGACCCGAGGGGAGAAGGGAGGGTGGGAGGCCAGTGGGGCTGAGGGGCTGAGTCACTGTGGCGAGCTTCGCTTTATTCCGGGGGAGGCCATTGGAGGGAGGGAGGCAGGGGAGAGATGACCCGTGATTGAAGACCCCTTTCAAAGCTTCCTTAGGCCTCGGGGGTTACAAGAGGAGGTGAGGGGGATGCTTCAAGCAGGAGACAGCAGGGGCTTGAATAAATTGAGCAAAAGGTGGACAGGGATGGGCTCTGAGGGCAGAGCTGGCAAGGCTTCCTGGTCAGTTGGATGTAGGGAGCGAGAGGGACTGAGCAGGAGTTGGCGTCCCTGGTCTCAGCAGCTCTGTACTGCGGGTGGGGGAGCAGGAGGTGGGGGGCAGGGAGCTGGGGCATCAGGAGTTTCAGCCCCCTCAGAAGGTTTGCGATGTGTGTCGGACGTCACAGAAGCAGGTAGACGTGGGAATCTGGAGATCGGGGTGCTGTCAGTGTGTTAAGCTTCTCGGGCCCCCATTGTGGAATTACTGTGTGTTCACAAATAAAAAATAGAAGGCCTGTCCCTGTGGGGGTGGGGGTTACTGAATGACCTTGAAGGTGATCATCCTGCCACCCTTTGTCCTTGGAGGCCACAGGATTGGCTTGTGGGCTGGCTTTTTACCTGCCTATGTTGAAGGAACCATTCCCACCAAAGCCTGAGGAGCCTCCTGGAGGAAAAGTCATCACCTTGTCCTCAGGGGTGAGGGTGGAGGGGTGGCCCGCTCTACTGGGGGCCGGGAGGGCTGGTGACCACTCAGTGTTACCCAGCACTGTCCTTGGCCCCAGTGCTGTCAGCCTGGTCCCTCCAGGTCCCTACTGCCGGCGGCCTTTGGGGGTCTTATCAAGTATGAGCAGTTCCCCTGCACATGTACATGTACACACATGTGTGAGCTCCAGCCTGTGGGCCAGACAGCCCCTCCCAGAAGGCAGCAAGGCCAGCCCCACTGGCTTCACTGCACGGGTGGCCACAGTGATGCCTGGTGCTCTCCTATGTTGCTCAATACTTTCATCATTTTTTCAACGTTTAAAACCTTTTTCCTGTTTGTTTTTGAGACGGAATCTCACTCTATCTGTCACCCAGGCTGGAGTGCAGTGGCGCAGTCTCGGCTCACTGCAACCTCCCCCTCCTGGGTTCAAACGATTCTCCTGCCTCAGCCTCCTGAGTACCTGGGATCACAGGCATGCGCCACCACGCCCGGCTAATTTTTGTATTTTTAGTAGAGACCGTGTTTCACCATGTTGGTCAGTCTGGTCTCGAACTCCTGACCTTGTGATCCGTCTGCCTCGATCTCCCAAAGTGCTGGGATTACAGGCGTGAGCCACCGCGCCCAGCCTAAAACATTTTTTTAATGTTCTTTTATAATTGGAAGAACTGAACTTGTAAAGAGTTCAGAAGGTGGAACCCAGGCAAGGGGCAATGTGTGGGGACCCTGGCTTGATGGGAGTCCAGACCCCACTGTCACACACACAGACATATGCATGTTACACACATGCGAAGACACATGCACACACAGACATGCACACATATAAACAGACACATGTGCACACACAGACATGCACACATATAAACACACGTGCACACACAGACATGCACACATATAAACACATGTACACAGACATGCACACATATAAACAGACACATGCACACGCACACATATAAACAGACACATGCACACACAGACATGCACACATATAAACAGACACGTGCACACACAGACATGCACACATATAAAGACACATGCACACACAGATATGCACACATAAACAGACACATGCACACATATAAACACAGACACATGCACACATAAACGTGCACACAGACACATGCATGTGTAAGTAAACATGCAGACACATGCACATATGTAACAGGTGCATGCAGACACATATGCACACATGTAAGCATGCACACAGACATGCCCTGAAGACATGCGTGCAGACACGTGCACACTTGCACGCAGTCACACAGGGACAGCCGTTGTGGCTCAGCCTGCCCTGACATCTCTCCGCAGACATCCTGCAGTATTACCTGGCCTGCTCACCGCGCGCCACCAACCCCTTCCAGCAGGTGAGAGCCTGGGAGGCCAGGACTTGGGTTCAGGAGAGTCTGAAGTACATTGCTCTGTGTGGAGGGGCCCAGCAGGCCTGGGGCCTGGCTCCTCAGCCTGCAGGACTGGGGAACTGGGGGAGGGAGCTGGACAGAGGCCATGTGGATGTCACCAATGGTCCCTGGGGTTACCATGCCAGTGACCTGGTGACCTGGCTGAGAGCCTTTCGGGGTGACCTGCTCAATGCACCCGCATCGCTGGGACTGCTTTTGCTCCTTGTGTTGGCCTTGGTGGGGGAAGGAGGAGCCCCAGGGATGCCTCTGTAGGGTAACCGTGTTCAGGCGTCCTGGTGGGGGAGTTTGAAGAGGTCGGCCACACCAACTGGTCAAGCCCCGTATGCACTGCCGGTCATTTCACTGATAGCACGTGACCCTCTGAATGCTGAGGGCCATGTGACTGTGCTTTGCTTACTGGTGTGGGTGTGTGGTTGGCTGTTGCCACCTCAGGGCTCTGTGGTCTCTGGGTGTGTCCCCGGGGGAAGCAAGGGTAGGGAGTGCGCTGTTGGCCTGCAGGGTGGAGCCTTGATGGCCTCCCGGGCTGGACACCTTGCTGGTGGCCATGTTGGAGTGTCCTGGGGAGGGAGAGGCAGGCGGACCCCGCGGCACCCATGGACTTGGTCTCCTCTCTGGAGCAGAAGCTGTCTGGCAGCCACAAGGCGCTGGTGGAGATGCAGGATGTCGTGGCTGAGCTTTTGAGGACCGTCCCCTCGGAGCAGCCGGCCACTAAGGTGAGGGGCTGCAGGGCAGGCACTGGGGCGGGCAGGGGTCCTCTTTTCTCAGCATGAAAGAAAATTGGGTGCAAACACAGCTCGGCGAATTTGGAGAAGGCACCAGGCTGGCCGAGTGGGGACCTGGTGTTTCCTTCCCCAGCTTTTTCTGCGTTAGCCTCTTCCTCCCTCCTTCATTCTTTTCCCCTGGGAATTTTTGGTAGGTTTTAAAAATCATTTCTTTTGAGACAGGCGCTTGCTGTGTTGCCCAGGTGGGTCTCAGGGCTGGGATGACAGACATGAGCCACAACACCCAACTTTTTTTTTTTTTTTTGTAGTTGAGATGGACTCTCACTCTGTCACCCAGGCTGGAGTGCAGTGGTGCGATCTCGGCTCACTGCAGGCTCCGCCTCCCGGGTTCACGCCATTCTCCTGCCTCAGCCTCCCGAGTAGCTGGGATTACAGGCGCCTGCCACCACACCCGGCTGATTTTTTGTAATTTTTTTTTTTTTTGTATTTTTAGTAGAGACAAGATTTCACTGTGTTAGCCAGGATGGTCTCAATCTCCTGACCTCGTGATCCACCTGCCTGGGTCTCCCAAAGTGCTGGGATTACAGGCGTGAGCCACCGCGCCTGGCCCACCACACCCAACTTTTAAAAAATAACTTTATTCTTTGTTTAAAAAGTAATACAACCTCTTTATATTTAAAAAAAATTTGAAGAAAATGGAAAGAGATGAGGGAAGAGAGTAACAGGATCAGATCCATTCTCAGGGTGAGTGCCCTGGGGGCACTGTGGAGATTTGAGAGGATTCTTGTTTTTCCCTGTAGTGTTTTGGGCCCGGCCATTTCTATAATATGTTTTAAAAAATAAAGGCCCGGCGCAGTGGCTCATGCCTGTAATCGTAGCACTTTGGGAGGCCGAGGTGGGCGAATCACCTGAACCCAGGAGTTCAAGACCAGCCTGACCAACATGGTGAAACCCTGTCTCTACTAAAAATACATAAATTAGCTGGGCGTGGTGGTGCACGCCTGTAATCCCAGCTACTCGGGAGGCTGGGGCAGGAGAATCGCTTGAACCTGGGAGGCAGAGATTGCAGTGAGCGAAGATCACACCACTGCACTCCAGCCTGGGTGACGGAGCGAGACTCTGTCTCAAAGAATAAATTAAAAATAAAAAATACATATGTTGCTATACTCTTGATAAAACCCAAATCTCTTTGGAGGTGTTTGGTCCACCTGTGGGGATCCCTGCCCCTGTGCACACCGCCCCAGCACTGGACATGAGAGGGAGGAGTGCGTCTGTGGGCACAAGTGTGGGTCTCAGACTCCATTTGGGAGCAGTTGGCCCTTCTCCAAGGAGCTCTTCACAAAGCTAAAAGCAGACAAATGTGTATACACACCCAGGGCACACGGCACTCATGCCTGTCATCCCCGCACTTTGGGGGGGCTAAGGCAAGGGGATCACTTGAACCCAGGAGTTCGAGACCATCCTGGGCAACATAGCAAGACCCCATTCTACAAAAAACGCAAAAACTAGCTAGGCATGGTGAAGCACGCCTGTAATCCCAGCTACTTGGGAGGCTGAGGCAGGAGGATTGCTTGAGCCCAGGAGTTCAGAGCTGTAGTGAGCTGTGATGGCACCACTTCACCCCAGCCTGGACAACAGAGCAAGACCCTCTCTCTCTCTCTCTCTCTCTCTGTCTCTCTCTCTATATATATATAAAACATATGCACACACATAAACATACAAATTAAAAATAAGTAAAAATTATACACACACACACACAGCTTTGATTTAAAGTTACTTTTTAGAATTTTTGTTACAGCGGGAGCCCCGCCTTGGTGTGTTTGCACTCGAATGGGTAGAGAGGTGGAATCATTTCCTGGGACCCCCCCCATAGCACGGCACCCCAGACGGGGCAGCCTCCGCAGCAAACGTTTCTCATCTCAGCTCTTGGCAGGGCCGGCTTCTTCCAGGGCCTCCCTTTTGCTTGTAGACGGCGTCTTTTCCCACTGTCTTTGCAGGGCCATCCCTCTGTGGGTGTCTGTGTCCTGATCTCTTCTTTTTTATTTTTATTTATTTATTTATTTATTTTGAGACAGTCTCGCTCTGTCGCCCAGGCTGGAGTGCAGTGGCGCAATCTCAGCTCACCGCAACCTCTCCGCCTCCCAGGTTCCAGCGATTCCCCTGCTGAGTAGCTGGGATTACAGGCGCCTGCACCACCCCCAGCTAATTTTCCTCTTCTTAGAAGGACATCTGTCACATGGGGCTAGGACCCACCCACGTGACCTTGGTTTACCTTCAACACCTCTTTAAAGGCTCTGTCTCCAAATGCAGCCCCTTTCTGAAGTTCTGGGGGTTAGGACTGCAACACAGGAATTCTGGAGGCACCATTCAGCCTATAACAGTAGGCTCTATTATCCCGAAATCTTTTTTTTTTTTTTTTGAGACAGTCTCACTCTGTTGCCCAGGCTGGAGTGCGGTGCTGTGATCTCGGCTCACAGCAACCTTCGCCTCCTGAGTCAAGCGATTCTCCTGCCTCAGCCTCCTGAGTAGCTGGGATTAGAGGCATGCGCCACCATGCCCAGCTAATTTTTGTATTTTTAGTAGAGACGGGGTTTCACCATGTTGCCCAGGCTGGTCTCCAACTCTTGGCCTCAAGTGATCCACCTGCCTTGGCCTCCCAAAGCACTGGGATTACAGGTGTGAGGCACCATGCCTGGCCCCAAAATCCATTTCAGGATTGTAGCGGGTCCTTAGAAAACGTGCTGGCCGGGCGCGGTGGCTCAGGCCTGTAATCCTAGCATTTTGGGAGGCTGAGGCGGGCGGATCACGAGGTCAGGAGATCGAGACCATCCTGGCTAACATGGTGAAACCCCGTCTCTACTAAAAAATACAAAAAACTAGCCGGGCGAGGTGGCAGGCGCCTGTAGTCCCAGCTACTCGGGAGGCTGAGGCAAGAGAATGGCGTGAACCCGGGAGGCGGAGCTTGCAGTGAGCTGAGATCCGGCCACTGCACTCCAGCCTGGCGACAGAGCGAGACTCCGTCTCAAAAAAAAAAAAAAGAAAACGTGCCGTAAAAGGCAGCACTGGGCCCAGTCGCAGCTCCTGTGGAGTCCCGGTCAGCCTGGCAGTGTTTCTGTGCAGCCGCTTCTCCAGGCGTGAGACAGAGCTGGCGGTGTCCGTGCACAGGTGCACACGCATGCACACACGTGAGCACCGGCAAGCACACGGACATGTTACAGGACCGCGCTCACTCTGCTTGGAGAGTTTTGTCAGTCAACATGAGGCTTTTGCCTTGCTTTTAACTGTTCCTTGAAATAATACCTTTTTTTTTTTTTTTTTTGAGACGGAGTCTCGCTCTGTCGCCAGGCTGGAGTGCAGTGGTGCGATCTCGGCTCACTGCAAGCTCCGCCTCCCGGGTTCACGCCATTCTCCTGCCTCAGCCTCCTGAGTAGCTGGGACTACAGGCGCCTGCCACCACGCCCAAATTTTTTTTGTATGTTTAGTAGAGACGGGGTTTCACCGTGTTAGCCAGGATGGTCTCGATCTCTTGACCTCGTGATCCACCCGCCTCAGCCTCCCAAAGTGCTGGGATTACAGGCATGAGCCACCGCGCCTGACTGAAATAATGCTTTTAAAAGCAGAGCAGGTCCTTGTCTGTAGACATGTGGGGGTTCGTTGTTTCTACCATTACGGTAAAGGGAGGTCTGTCTGCACATAGTGGCGACCACACTGGACAGGCACTCCCGGGTCCTCGTGTCCTTGGTGGACCCCATGGGTCTGGGGAGGGGCCTGAGGTCGCCATTCTCAAGGCCCAGAGTCCTCGTCCTTAGGACCTGCACTGAGACCCCAGGGTGGGGGGTATCTCAGTGGCAGACTGTGGGGTAGAGGGAGACCTGGGGGCTTCCAAGACGGGGCGAAGCTGGCTCAAGGTTCTCCATCCAAATGAAGTGCTGACCACCTGTGGTGCGTGTCCCCCAGGACCCCCTCCTCCGTGTCCAGGAGGTGCTGAACGGCACGGAGGTGAACCTGCAGCACCTCACCGCCCTGGTGGACTGCCGCAGCCTGCATCTGGTGAGAGGCAGGGCCATGGCGGCTTGTGGGGTGGGAACAGGGGAGCAGCTGCTCAGAAGGATGGGGACCCCCATTAGACAGTGGGCCCTCAGTCCCGCCTCTGGGGGGTGGTCCAGGCCACCATGGCTGGACTGAGGGCCTCACACTGCCCCCTCCACCCTCCCTGTCTCTGAATCCTGCTGTCTCGTCCCGCGGCCTCAGGACTACGTGCAGGCGCTGACCGGCTTCTGCTATGACGGCGTGGAGGGCCTCATCTACCTGGCCCTCTTCTCCTTCGTCACAGCCCTCATGTTCAGCTCCATCGTCTGCAGCGTCCCACACACCTGGCAGCAGAAGAGGTGAGGAGCCCCGGCGGTCACGGGAGGTTGCCCCAGGCCACGTGGCATGCAGGACGCTTCAGGGGCATGCCTTTATGGACACCTGTGTGTCAGTCCCAGAGGTGAGGGACAGACACCTCCTCACCTGGTGACCCTCCCTAGGCCTCTGTGGTGTCTCTGAGGCTGCCGGCTCCCGGGTGAGCCTCCCCATTCCACAGGAGGAAAACAGCGTGGAGGAGCTCCTGGCCTGGGTTGCAGGAGTCCAGAGCAGGCAGTGGGGAGGACTGGGGTCCCCTGTCCCCAGACTGGCTCTATGCCCTACGCCCTGAGAGCTGGCCTCGGACTGTCTACTCCACACCCCCTCCCAGGCAGGGGTCCCCCACCATGGGGTGCAGGTGCGCGGAGCTGTGGGAGAAAGGTCAATGGTCCGCTGTGCAGGCTTAGCTCTGCCGGGGTAGTCCAGGTAGCTGTGGCCCCCAGCTGAGTGACCAGGATAGAAGCCAGCTCCCCTGGAGCCACTATGTCCTCCCCTTTGAAGTGGGGGTCCTGGTGGCCCCTGCCTGAGTCTCCCCACTCAGTACTGGGTTGAGTGGTGTATAGAGGTGACAGGCCCCTTCCCTTGCCGGGGCTCCCATGGCTTATCTTTGAGACCTTCACCTCCCCTCTTGGACTGTGGCTGCTGCTTGGTGGCCCAACATGGACGGCAGGTAGCTCAGCTCAGATTTCTTCCTTTTGTCTGGATTTCTATGATCTTCCTTTGTGATGGTGAGAGTGATGCTGCCGATGATGGTGGTAGTGGTGATGGAGGTGGTGATGGTGATGATTGTGGTGGTGATAACGGTGATGGTGGTAATGATGGTCATGGTGGTGATGGTGATGGTGATAATGACGGTGATAGTGATGATTGTGGTGGTCATGGTGATCATGATGGTGGTGGCCATAATGATATGGTGATGGTAATGATGGCAGTGGTAATGGTGGTAATGATGGTGGTGGTGATGGTGGTGGTGGTGATGGTGGTGATGACGGTGATGGTGATGATGTTGGTGATGGTGGTTGTGATGGTGATGATGATGACGGTGGTGATGATAATGGTGATGGCAGTGGTGATGTTGGTGATGATGGTGATGATGGTGATGATGGTGATCATGGTGGTGGTGATGGTGATGATGTTGGTGATGGTGATGATAGTGGCGATGACAATGGTGTTGGCAGTGGTGATATTAGTGATGATGGTGATGGTGATGGTGGTGATGGTGGTTGTGATGGTGATGGTGATGATGGTGATGATAATGGTGATGTTGGTGATGATGGTAATGGTGGTGGTGGTTGTGGTGATGGTGATGGCATTGGTGATGTTGGTGATGATGGTAATGGTGATCATGATGGTGATGGTGGTGATGATGGTGATGGTGGTTGTGGTGATGGTGATGGCAGTGGTGATGTTGGTGATGATGGTAATGGTGATGGTGGTGGTGGTGATGGTGATGATGGTGATCATGATGGTGGTGGTGATGATGGTGATGATGTTGGTGATGGTGGTGATGATGACAGTGGCGATGACAATGGTGTTGGCAGTGGTGATATTGGTGATGATGGTGATGATGATGGTGATGGTGGTGGTGATGGTGGTTGTGGTAATGGTGATGGGTGATGATAGTGGTGATGATGGTGATAATGGTGATGGCAGTGGTGATGCTGGTGGTGATGGTAATGGTGATGGTGGTTGTGGTGGTGGTGATGGTGATGGTAATGGTGGTGTGGTTGTGGTGATAGTGATGATGATGATGGTGATGGTGATGGCATTGGTGATGTTGGTGATGTTGGTGATGGTGGTGGTGATGGTGTCAGTGGCAACAAAGATGGCAGACATAGGGGAGTAGATAAGAGCATAGCCCTGGACCCACAGGGCTAGATTCAGATCCTGTCTCTATCCTTGCCTATTGTATGATGTGGGCAAGTCACTTAACCACTCTGGGCCTCAGTTTCCCTCACTGTAAAAAGGGAGTTGTAAGAGGACTCAGCTGGAGTGTCGAGTGGGCACTCAATGAACCACTGCGTGTGAGGGGCTTGGCTGGTGGCCCCTGTGCAGCCAAAAGCTACCACTGTCCTGTTTCTGAAGTGCTTGCTGCCAGGCAACCTATCCTGGGTCCCATCTGGGACCTCTTGGAGTGTGGAGGAGCTCCAGAGTGCCAGAGGCTCGCGTAGAGTGGAAGACAGAAAGCCAGAGGGCAGCAGGGCTGGGAAAACTGGCTCAGGCCACCCAAGGGTGCGGTTGGATCCTGCAGAGCCAAGAGACACCCCAGCCTCCTGCGCCCTTAAGAGGCACGCTAGCCTCTTGTACCCTCCCAGGAGGGGCCCCACACTCTTTTTTCAGTAAGCAGCCAGCCAGCCTTGCCATGCACAGGCCACAGTACAGGGCCTGGCACTCAGGTGACCACACCGGTCTCTTAGCACCCCACCTTGCAAGGGCAGGGCTGGATGCAGAGCCGGGTGACCTGCTCATAGTCCCACATGTAGTATGCACGTGGCCGAGCCAGGACTGGAACCAGAAGTGTCTGTCTGCACCAGAGCTGACCCCTGTGGATCTGTGGCCAGCTCCTTCCTGCTGGGGCCTGAGCCTGTGCTGCGTGTCCCTCCTCACAGAGGCCCTGATGAGGACGGGGAGGAGGAGGCCGCTCCAGGGCCACGGCAGGCGCACGACAGCCTTTACCGCGTCCACATGCCCAGCCTGTACAGCTGTGGCAGCAGCTATGGCAGTGAGACCAGCATCCCGGCCGCGGCCCACACCGTCAGCAACGCCCCGGTCACTGAGTACATGTGAGTTGAGGGGGGCCTAGTGGGGCCAGCAGACACATCGCAGCTGAGAGCCTGGATCCAGGCTGGCGCTAGCTCGAGGGAAGGGGTTGGAGAAGGGGCAGCCTCTGGGCTGGGGAGCCCTGGCCTTGAGTGCCTCCTGCCCCAGGTGAACACGGTCCAGGGGCCATGGGGAGGCCACGTGGTCACATGGAGGTTCCGTGTCCAGGGCACAAGGACTCTGTGGCCAAGGACCTCAGGGCCCAGCTACATGGTGGGCAGGTGGCTCGGAGGGAGTGAACTCTGGCTGGGCCCAGGTGGGCAGGGGTCTCTCTGTGGGCCCTCTCTGAACCCTTTGTTACTGTGCTGGGTTCATCGGACCCCCAGTGGGAATGGATATGCCCATCCCTGTGGAAGTCAGGATCAAAGATGAGGGTGCCAGGCAGAGCTGGGTGGGCACAGCCGGCCCACCCATGGGCCCCCCGACCTGGAGCTGGGACCACGTGGCCAGCAGGCACTCACGGCCTCTCTCCCCTCATGCCTCAGGAGCCAGAATGCTAATTTCCAGAACCCCCGCTGTGAGAACACCCCACTCATTGGGCGCGAGTCCCCGCCGCCCTCAGTAAGTCTTGGGGCAGGAGGGTGGATGGGGGGCTGCTCAGCCTTGGGGATCCGCTGTTCCACTGCATCGGTGGGCTGGTGTGGCACGTGCGGCTAGTGTAAGCTCTGGGGGCAGCTGTGAGCCACCACCACTGGGGTCCTAGGTGACCCTTCCCAGCTGGGACCTCTCTGCAGGGCGCCCGGCCTGAGTAGACAGGGCTGGGTGGGCCTGCCAGCTCCTCCTGGCCAGCTTTGGAGTGCCCTGGGGCCAGAGTGGGCAGCCTCGGGGCCAGCCGCCCAGTGGGTCAGCTCTCAGGCCCTTTCTTGGGGAAGGAGAGAGGGTGGGCGGGCAGGTGTGGCCCCACTGTGGCCCTCCCAGCTCATAGGCACGGCCCTGCACCAGGCCCTCCCTGGCCTCACCCACCATTCTCTGTGCCTTCTGGACCTGTGGGGTGCCACCGCTCCAGTTCCCGGGGCCCTGACTCTGCCTCCTTTTCTTTGTCTTCCTTGAGTCTTTTCCTGAGTGTCCACCCCTGGCTGTTCCAGCCCAGGCCTGGTGTCCCCTCTGACTTCCTGAGTAAGACACAGGCAGGCGGGGACAGGGTGCCGAAGAGAAGGAGCTTGTGGCAAAGCTGGGGGACTGGGGAGGAGGCAGACAGGGCTTGGGAGGCTGAAGACTGCCTTGCTCAGAAATCCACATCCCGGAGCCGCTGTCGTGGTCCCCTGTAGCACAGAACTGGGCCTGGGGTGCCTGGGAGGGGCCAGCCCTGTGAGCCTCAGGCCATCCAGGTGCAGGCCCAGTCCCACTCGGCTGCCCTCGTCCTTGCCATCACATGGCCCACAGCCCGCTCCCGGCCCCGCACCCTGGCGTTGAGGCCGCGCTCTCTCTCTCTCTCTCTCTCCTGCACCCCACCCACCCTGGGCCCTCCTAGCGCTATCTGGCTGCCCTGGACTCTGGCAGCCACGCGGGCTGGCAGTTTAAGCCCATGGACAGTGCCCGAACGCTGTGGTAGCTGTGCCCTCAGAGCGACAGGTACTGACCCACCGGGTCCCCCACCCCGCACGGCCACCCGCCTGCGCCTCCCGCCTCTGCCCTGCACTCACTGCCGCCCTGCCGTCGGCACTGGGCTGGGGCTCCATCTGTCCGGCTCCTGTTGGCAGGGCCAGCTCTGAGCGCCGCAGCCCAGCCAGAGACTTCTAATGCCGGCTCTGGGTCTGCCAGCCTCACAGTGGGGTTGGCAAGTCCCCTTCCAGGCTCCCCCTGCCCAGCTGCTTGGCCTCTGGGGACTCTGCCACCAGCTCCAAGTGGCCCCAGCCCCTTCTGTCACCTCCCAGTGAGGAATCCATGCACCCAGACCCCTGTATGTGGCTAGGGTCGTGGGCGTGTGGCCAGCAGGCCCTGCCCTGGAGGCACCAACTGCATATCGGGGGTGTGTACACGGACAGGCGTGTGCCGGCGAGCACGCGAGCTTCTCCCGCTGGTCCCACGGTGGTGTGGGTGCCTGCTTGGGCTCCTTCAGGGGTCTGGGCGTGTGCCCCGTCCCGTCCCACCCCACCCCCCGCCTTGTGCTGCATGTCCGTGGAATGACGAGGCTCTGGGCCGTGGCTCTTTCCTCCCACCCCTTCCATGGCATCCCCACAGGCTGCTCGAAACCTTCTAGGTGTCCCAGGAGGGCTCTCGGGGACCCGGGAAGCTCTGTGCGTCTGAGTCTGGGGACTGTGGGGATGGCCCTGGGGCCCTGGGGTTCTGGAGCCCACCTGGGATGGGAGCCAGCCTGCCAGGTCTCCTCACCACCGCCGGCTCCTGACCCGCGTCAGGCCTGTGGGTCCATTGCACTGTCTGGCCTCAGCACATGCCTCGCGCGTGTGCGTTTCTCTGTGAGCACACACATGCACTCATGCACACACACGTGCACTCAAGACCTTCACACTCCTGGCTGGACGAGGGCACCCACAACGTGCAGGCCAGCTGCAGAGCCAGGCACACGGCAGCACCCCCTGCAGCCGCCTCTGTTCCTAAGTCCAAGACCTCCAGGAGCCCACAGTGGGGTCCCCCACGGGAGTGGTGGGCGGCATTGTTTCAGCCTCCTGTGTGGCTTAGGGGGCTCTCCTTCCATAGCGTGAAGGGGCAAAGTGGCCCGGGGGATGTCCTCAGGCTGGGGCCTCTGTACTCCTGCATGCTATGGCCTGGCTGTAGGAGGACCCGGCCCTGGGCTGGGAGGAGGCCTTGGCCTGGCCCTGAAGGGTGGCTGGTTTGTGTCCTTCAGGTCCTGGGCATGTTGGGTGCAGGTAGGGCCGTGGAGCTGTGGCTTCTGGGGGTGGCAGAGCTCTGCCTGGCCCGACGCCCGAATGCCGCTGATGTGGGCATGGGGGGGCCGTGTGTATACCCTTCCTCAGAGCAGACATCCCCTGCCCTGAACCTGGCGAGTCTGGGGGCTGCCCCTCCCTCAGCCCCAGCCAGGCCCAGAGCACAGGGCCCCCCAACCCGCGGCCCCTCCTGAGCCCCTCCCTGTAGGCTCTGTCAGGGCACCCTGTGCTGTCCCATTCTGCCCCCAGGGCTTCTGGCTCAGCCGAGTGAGGACCACGCGGAAGACGCCCCTGACTGCGTGTGCCATGCAGGGGCCCTGCTGACACCTCCCCCTTGTCTCCCTCCAGTACACCTCCAGCATGAGAGCCAAATACCTCGCCACGAGCCAGCCTCGCCCCGACTCCAGCGGCAGCCACTAGACGGCGCCCGGCAGCCACCCACCCCACGTGCCAACTGCCCCTCCCTGTGCCAGCACTGCCGCTTCCACCCGGGCCACCCGCCGGACCCTCGCACACTGCACCAGGCCCACCCCGGACGCGTCTGCAGGCCGCTTGCCCTCCTCTCCCCTCCCCGCAGGGGCACAGTGGAGACGCAGGGGCTCTGGGCCCGTACCGCCAACTCGGGTCACACCTGAACGCTGCCACCAGCCGATGCCCCAACACTGCACGCCACCTACTATCCTGGCACGCTCCCTCTGCAGATGGCCGCCGCACCCACAAGTCCTGGCCGCACCCAACCTGTGCTGTCGCTGGCCCTTCCTTCCACAGCTCTCCTTCTTCCTGCCCGGCACTTCTGTGGACCCCTTCTTAGTTCACAGGCACGGCTGGGGCCGCTCTGTGTTGGCGCCTGCTGGCCGCTGAGGGACGGGCACATGCCACCTGCTCATCTCTGCCCTGCGGTCCCGCCATGGTCCCTCCGCGTGCCTGTCTCTCTGCAGTGCCCTCCTTGCCCGTGCAGCCCACCCACCCACAGGCTCACCCCTCCTGCCAGCTGCCAGAGGCCCCCTCCAGCAGGGCCTCTCTCCATCACCTCAGCTTCACTCTCTCCCTCAGCACCCGCCCTGCCGGAGGCCCCAGCCCTCCATGGACAGCAGGGGCCACGTGGAGCCCGGGCTGCTCACCCGCCACCCAGTGCTGGCTGCCTTCTTGGTGCCAAACCCCCTTCCCCCACCCAGAGACTGGGCAGCTGTGTCTGGTTCATTCTTTGCACTAACCACATTTGTCATCTCTAGGGCAGGCCGGGGCTGCGGGCTGAGGGGGACCGCTGGCACCCCCTTCCCTCCCTTCTTGGTTCCATTTCCATCCGTGACAGGTACAGCGTCCCAGGACCCCGGCCTGAGGGGCTGGACCCGAGCCGTCTGTGAACGTCCCTCAGCCCCTGCCATCCCCTCTTGGGACTAACCACTAACCTCACCCCCCAGCCTCCACGGGTGCCCCTGGCTGGCCCAGAGCCGGCAGCGTGAGCCCAAGTCCGGGCTGGAGCCGAGGCCGGAGCAGCTGGCTGGGAGTCAAGGCTGCAGTAGCGTTTCTTCATGGGGTGCTCCAGGGGGTGCCAAAGACCAACAGGCAGCCCAAGGGCCTGGACACCCCTCCCTAGGCAGGTGCTGCCCCAGGAGGACTGTCCTTGGGAATGAACCTCCCGCAGGCTGTGGACTGAGGTCCTGTGGCCTCGGTCTCCCTCCCAGTGAAGTGGGAGCGAGGCTTCCCTACGGTGCTTTTGGCTTTAGTGTACGATGTTTGCTGTGCTTCCCGCCGTGGAGGGCAGAGCCACGCCACATCAGGATTGGACGTGCTGCCCCTTCCAGCCCTAGCCCTGGCCCAACCAGCCCAGCCCTCGAGGCTTGATGCCTGTGCCAAGGCCAGGGGCAGCCAGAGGGCAGCTGGATGGCCGTGTGCGGGGGTCAAGGCCGGGCCCTGCAGGGGGACGGGCCGCCAGCCCCAGGAGTTTACAGACACGTGGCTCTTCCTCCCAGAGCAGCCGGCAGCTACCTGGACCGGAAATGTCCTCATCCCTTCCCTGGGGCCAGGCTCTGCCCTGCCCTTCCTCTGTGAACCCCTCCTTTCTTTGTGCTGGTATTTGGGACCAAAAATGGGGATGTGGGAGGGCAGAGTGGGGAGGGGAGTCCATGGGCCTGGGACCCCAAGCCAGGGCGTCTGAGCTTCCCAGACGTGACCAAACCTCAGTGGAGGGGCCTCTGCTTCAGGCCCCGCGTGGCTGACATTCTGAGCCCCCTCGGAGGCCCCACCACAGCCAACCTGCCCAGTCTTTCCTCTGGGCTTGACCCGCCAGGGGAGCTCTCCAGAGCTAGGGCCGGGAGGGAGGCCCTGGCACTCTCTGGCCTGGGTGCCCGCCAAGCGCCCTGCGACCGCTCAGAAGCACAAATGCTGTCCATGGCCGCGAGGCTGCCTGCCAGGTGAATGGACATAGCTCGAGAGGCGGCGAGGCCGGGGCTTCCAGCCTCGTGCTGTCTCGGGACTCCCGACCATGGTGTGCGTGTGTGCCCGTCTGTGACTTTCTACTCACCGAGGTTGAAGAAAGGAAACGGGGAAAATCAAAAGGGGTTCAAACCCCACCTCAGTAGGTGGAGGGGAGCGCCTGCCGTTGGTTGTACTTTTGTTCTGAGTTTTCAGTGCCCTGTTCCTAACTACTCCATCCCATGACCTCACCACACCTACTGGGGGCATCTGGCTGGTGCCTGCTGCCGTGGCCGGGCCCCACTCTCACCCTGCACAGGGGGTCTCACAGCTCCCAGGCCCACAGCTTCATTGGAAGGACAGGGTGGCCCTGGGGACAAGAGGGAGGAGCCCATGGGCTTACCTCACCGAGGGGGCTCCTCAGCAGGCATCCACTACCCCAGGAGCCCTCCACATGTCATGGCAAGCTTGGTAGTGAACGGGCCTGGTTGGGAGCAGCCCCTGGCCCATTGCCCACCCACCCATCTCACTATGCAATTTTGAGTTCCAAGCACCATTTGCTCCTGCCCTGGGGCCAGCTCTGCCCAGCCCTGGGAGGGGTGGTGAGGCAGCGCCCTGGACCCCAGAACCTCAGACGGGGGCAGGCGGGGGACCAGGGCCCCTCCTGTGGGATCTTTGTTTTGTGTTTAACCATAATGGTTGTGTACTGAACCACTTCATATTTGTTATATATAATATATATATATAATCTTAAGACTCAGCCTCCCGGTTTACTCCCCGCCCCACGCACCGCCCGGGCATCTGACCT
The DNA here is from genome assembly GCF_003255815.1 of Theropithecus gelada. Taxonomy (NCBI): domain Eukaryota; kingdom Metazoa; phylum Chordata; class Mammalia; order Primates; family Cercopithecidae; genus Theropithecus; species Theropithecus gelada. Next base: position 51,815,689 of record NC_037670.1, on the reverse strand, counting down.
CCCCCACCCCAGTGTGATTTAACATCCAGGAACTGAGGCCTGAACCATTTTGCATTTCCCCCTCCTCCAGCCTCCGTAGGGCCATGGCTGTATGTACTGTCGCTGTGTTTTTTTGTTTTTTTAGAACTGGGTTTGGGGGCTGATTTTTATTTCTTTGGGGGCTTTATTTTTCTTGGCAAATACTAAAAATCTCGTCAATGTAATTTCTGTGGTTTCTATTCAGCTTGGGTTTCATGTTTTAAAATAAACAAATTTTAAACAAGCCTCTCTTCCTGAGCTGCTCTGGCTCCTGGCTGGGCACTCCACGGTAGGGAGTCCGCGGCTCCAGGCAGGGGCAGTGGGGGTATAGGGGAACTCTGAGAGCGGGACCCACCAGGTCAGCTCAGAGGGGTGGGCTGGGCGCCGGGAACGGGTGGGCGGGGCCTCTCGGGGTTGTGGGCGAGTTTCCAGGGGTGGGCGGGGCCTCGGAGTGACTTGGCGGGGCGCCGGGGACAGGCTCTCCAGGGATGGGGTGGGCAGGGCTTCTGGAGTGAGTGGGCGAGGGCCTTGCAAAATGGGTGGGCGAGGCCGGGCGCGGTGGCTCACGCCTGTAATCCCAGCACTTTGGGAGGCCGAGGAGGGTAGATCACGAGGTCAGGAGATGGAGACCATCCTGGCTAACATGGTGAAACCTCGTCTCTACTAAAAAGACAAAAAATTAGCAGGGCGTGGTGGTGGGCACCTGTAGTCCCAGCTACTCAGGAGGCTGAGGCAGGAGAATAGCGTGAACCTGGGAGGCAGAGCTTGCAGTGAGCCGAGATCACACCACTGCACTCTAGCCTGGGCGACAGAGTGACACTCTGTCTCAAAAAAAAAAAAAAATTATAGGTGGGCGAAGGCGCCGGGAAGGAGATCTCGGGGATGGAGTAGGAGGAGCCGCTTGGAGCAAGTGGACAGGGCCACGCTCGCTGGGTGAGCGGTGTCTCGCAGGCTCAGGGTGCTTGCTGACCGGGCGTCCGTGTGCAGAGCAGCGATGGATCGGAGGGTCTGGAGCTGGGAGCGCTGATCCCATCCATGTGGTGAAAGCCTCACTTTGCTGTCCGGACACACACTGCCAGAGGCCCGCCGGGACCGGGATGGCTGTGCAGAGGCCCCACTGGCCCTCAGGAGAGGTGGGGGGGCCTGGCCGGGAGCAGGGATGATGGAGGGATCAAGTGGCCAGGTTGGAGCAATGATGGGTTCGGGGCCGAGCTCTTCCTGAGTCCCCAGTGCCACCACTCCCTGTCCTTCCAGAAGCAGCACCGCAGTGGATTCCTGTGCTCCCTGGGCTGGGGGTCCTCTGGCGCCCTTCCTGGAGGCCCGCACAGGGCCCACATGTTTCAAGGACCCCCCTCACCCCATGCTTCTGCTAAGAAGCAGGCTTGGAAAGGCACATAACCCTGTGATAACACACCTACTTCAAAAGGCGCTGTTAGGACCCCCAGAGTTGGGGGAGGCCCCTGTTGACCAGCAGAGCATTTGTCTCCCATGCCTGGGTGCACAGGCTTGGAACACAGGTGGCAAGGGAGCCACTAGGCCCAGCAGAGGACGCTGGGGCTCTCTCTGGCTCCCAGCTCTCAGGGCACCTGTGTTTGTGGGCTGGTGCAGGGGCAGGGTCCGCTGGGCAGGGCCCCTTCCTCCTGCCACCAGCACATACCAGCAGTTTTGCCCAGTGTGCTTGGATTTGACCATGGCTGCTCCAGAGTGGGCTCCAGGACAGGCCGGCTGTGAAGGAAGGCCGCTGAGCTCCTCAGAGTGGAGATGACAGAGTTTCAAGGCTTCTGGGAGTCATGTGATAAGGGACATCTGAGGCTAGGAGCCCAACCAGCAGCCACAAGGGGAAGACCCTGGGCATGTCCCGCCCCTCTCAGATCTCCGTCCCCGTCTCTCTATCAGGAAAGGCAGAAAACAACACCCGTATTCCTAACAGGACAGGGGTGGGAGGGTTTGGCGGGGGGTGGCGCATACCACTCATCCACTCACCCGGCTGGTGTTTCTAAGTCCAACCACTGTTCTGGGCACTGGAGTGCACCCAACGAACCGAAGGACAAAGGGCTCTGCCCTCAAAGAGCTGATGCTCCGGTGGGAGAAAAACGACAAAATTAACCAGCAGATGACGGAACACATGAGAACTTGCTGCATGAAAACGATTGTGGTGAAGGGATCAGGAGGGCAGGGACAGGGGTGTTGGCTGGCCAGGTGCAATTTCCAACAGTCAGGAAAAGCCTCCCTGGAAAATGGCAGCCAAGAGAGACTGCTGGAGGCCAGGAAGCGCATGAGGTCCCCACTGCTGCTATCACAGAGCACAGCAAGCTCTGTAGGCTTAAGACAACGCATGATCCTACTGTTCTGTGGGCCAGAAGTCTATGTGCTAGAGCCAAGGCGTTGGCAGGGCTGGTTCCTTCTGGAGGCTCTGAGGGGAGAGAGTCCAGGGGAGAGTTCATTTCCTTGCCCTTTCCAGCTTCTAGAGGCACCCGCATTCCTTGGTTGGTGGCCCCTTCCTCCACCTTCAAAGCCAGCAGCAGAGAACACTAGAGAACATCTCTGGCTCTGACCCCAACACCCCTGCCTGTGCTTACACTGGGCCCACGTGGGTAACTTCCAATCATCTTTCCATTTCAAGATCCACAATTAACTCGTGTTTCCAAAGTCGCTTTGCTTTGCCATGCTAAGTCTGGGGGTGAGGACGTGGACAATTTTGGGAGCCATTATCCTGCCTACCATGGGAAGTCAGGTTTAGTTTTGAGGCTATCTGAGGAAAGCAGGTTCCAGAAGAGAGAACAGCCAGTGCAAGTGCCCAGAGGCAGATGCATGCCTGGTGTGTTCAAGCCAGGAGGTGAGGCTGGCCGGAGCGGAGGGAGCTAGGACGAGACTGGGTGGCTGGAAGTGGGAGAGACTTTGACATTGAACCAGAGGGAGGTGGGAGCCATGGAGGATCTATGATTAGAGTGTCATGACCTAACATTCTTTTTTCTTTTTTTTTTTTCTGAGATGGAGTCTCACTGCGATGCCCAGGCTGGCATGCAATGGTGCAATCTCACTGCAACCTTCGCCTTCCGGTTCAAGCAATTCTCCTGCCTCAGCCTCCTGAGAAGCTGGGATTATAGGCACCTGCCACCGCACCTGGCTAATTTTTGTATTTTTAGTAGAAACGGGCTTTCACCACATTGGCCAGGCTGGTCTCAAACTCCTGACCTCAAGTGATCCGCCCGCCTTGGTCTCCCAAAGCGCTGAGATCACAGTCGTGAGCCACTGCACCCGGGCCCTAACATTCATTTTAATAGGATTGCCCTGGCTGCTGAATTGGGAAGGGGACGGAGCAAAAGTGGAAGACCAATTAGCAGACTGCTGCAGGGGGGCAGGTGAGAGCTGATGGTGGCCGGGCTGGGTGCAGGGAGTGAGAAGAGACTGAGTTCTGGAGGGTAACACCAGCAGCACCTCCTGGCAGGCTGGGCATGGGTGTGGGGCTTGGATCGAGCAACTGGCTGGGGGCGGAGGGTAGGGTATTGTCATAAATCGAGATGGGGAGAGCGCGTGATTGGGTCAGGGGAGGTCAGGGGTCCAGTTTGGGGCATGTTGAGCCTATTAGCCATCAAGGAGTGTGGGAGGTGGTGGGATGTACAGTCTCTGGGGTTTGAGGGGAGCACTGGACTGGAGATGCTTTGGCAGTTGGGGTCTTTGGCATGGATACAGTGTTTAAAGCCACCAGCCTGGGTGAGATTGCCAAGCGGGTGTGTATCAAAGAGGAGACAGAGGACCAAAGACTGGGTCTGGGCCCGCCTCCCACCCGGTGTACAGAGTCTGGGAAAAGAGGGAGCTGCAAAGGAGAGGGGAAGGGGTGAGCTGAGAGGAAGCCCAGGAGAGCGGGTGTCCTGGAGGCCACATGACAGCATGTCATGGAGGGATGGAGGACCACGCCAAACGCTGCTGATGATCAAGCTCAACGAGGACTGGGATGTGGCCTGCACATCTGGTGACCATGAGTCACCTGGGGCACAACACACATCTGGTGAAGCCTCCCAGCTGGTCCAGGACAGCATGGGAGAGGGGGAATGGGCACAACGGCAAGTCTTTTTTTTTTTTTTCCTGGCTCTGTTGCCCAGGCTGGAGCGCAGTGGCCTGATCTCAGCTCATTACAACCTCCACCTCCTGAGTTCAAGCGATTCACCTGCCTCAGCCTCCCAAGTAGCTGGGATTACAGGCGCCCACCATCATGCCTGGCTAATTTTCATATTCTTAGTAGAGATGGAGTCTCACCATGTTGGCCAGGCTGGTCTCAAACTCCTGACCTCAAGTGATCCACCTACCTCGGCCTCCCAGAGTGCTGCACCCAGCCAACGTGTGTGTTTTCAGATGGGGAAATAATGGCATGTTTGTAAGGTTAGTAGGACTGATCCAGTAGACAGCAAATGAATGCAGGGGAGGAGAGAGGCGATGTCATCAGTGGCACGATGTTCTTGAGTAGCCAAGAGGAGCTGGACCCAGGACACAGTGGAGGCTGGCTGCAGACAGGAGTAGGGCCCCGTGGGGACATGTGGGTGGGTCTCGGAGGGTCTCATGAAATAGGAAGGCAGCCAGGTGGGCAGGAAGGGGTGGGAGCTGAGGAGAGAGGAGGAAGGGTGAGCCACAGGAGAGGAATGGTGGGATCCTTGAGGCCCCCTGGGGTCCATGGTCTGGGACTCCAAGTGAGACTAGACAGAGGGTGAAGTGGCTCTTCTCCAGCTATGTTCGGCTGCCCAGGTACAGAAAGTGGACTGGCTGCAGCCAGGTGACAGGTCCTGCCAAGAGATGATGATGAAGGCAAGATCAAGCCCAGGAGGCTTGGCCCTGAGATTGCAGCCAGGTGAGGGTACGCTTGGGTGGGAGGGTGGAGACGGGGAGGGTGGGAAGATCATTAAGGGATCATCAGGACAGGCAGGTGAAGGCAGAGCGGGAGGCAGGGATGACTGAGGGTAAGGCCATGGGCAGGGCCAGGCCTGGAGAGTGACCATGAGTGGGGGCCTGGGGGAGAGGGTGTTTGGAGGGAGGGGACGCCAAGGTCACCAAGAACAGACCCCTGAGCAGTGCAGAAGAGGGGTGCTGCAGCCGGGCATGGGGCTCACGCCTGTTCATCCCAGCACTTTGGGAGGCCGAAACAGATGGATCACCTGAGGTCAGGAGTTTGAGACCAGCCTGACCAACATGAGGAAACCCCGTTTCTACTAAAAATACAAAAATTAGCTGGGTGTGGTGGCGGGCACCTGTAGTCCCAGCTATTTGGCAGGCTGAGGCAGGAGAATCACTTGAATCTGGGAGGCAGAGGTTGCAGTGAGCCGAGATCGTGCCACTGTACTCTAGCCTGGGTGACAGAGCGAGAGTCCGTCTCGAGAAGAAGGAGGAAAGAAGAAAGAAGAAAGAGGAGTGTCTGGGAGTGTGAACCGAAATCTTCTCGGAAAGAGGGAGCCCGTGGATACCCACACAAGGCCAGGCAGGCAGCAGGTGGCAGCTCCCGTCCCAGAAGCCAGAGTTCAGGATGAGGCAGGGAGGATGAGAAGGGGCTGGGGTGGCGGTGAGAGCTGCTGTGTGGACCGCAAGTGCCCAGCAGGTGGCGCCGCGTGCTCAGAGGAGGAAAGACTGGGCAGGCCCCTCCCTGCAGTTCCGGCCGTGCTGGGCCAGGCCTGGGAATCTGCATTCCCCACCTTGCCTGGAGGCTGCTGGTGGGGCTCTGAGGGCAGGAGGAACATGGCTTAGCTGAGGTTGTGATGCCATCCCCCAGAGCCGGGGCAGACAGCGGCTACAGGAGGGGGCCTGGGGCTTCTTGCCGCAGGAAAGTGGGTCAGGCGTGCCCTCCACAGGACCCGAACTGCATGAGCCAGGCTTCGGTCATGGTGCTCTGAGTTGTGCCAGGAACTCTGAAGAACAAGCACGGGGCTGCAAGGGTGTCCTTCTTCCCCACTCTTTGGGGCTGCACCCCTGGGCCTGGGAAAGGTGGGATTTGGAAGGGGTGAGAAACCGCCTGCTATCATCACCAGCCAGTGTCCAGAGTCTGCTCGGGTTGTACGAGGCTGGGAAGTGGGGTCCTAGAGGCCTGCACGGGGGAGGCAGGGGATGCATGGTGGGGGGGGGGCGGTTACAGCTCTGAGCCTCCAACCTCAGCACAGTGACGTCATCAGGGCAACCTCCAGCCTCCAGGGGCCGAGATGAGGATCCCCTGTCCTGGGGTCCCTCCTTGGGATGCACAGAGTCCAGGTGCCTTTTTATTTTGTTTATTTATTTATTTTGAGATGGAGTCTTGCTCTGTTGCCCAGGCTGGAGTGTAGTGGCACAATCTCAGCTCACTTCAGCTTCCACCTCCTGAGTTCAAGCAATTCTGCCTCAGTCTCCCAAGTAGCTGGGATTACAGGCACCCGCCACTGTGCATGGCTAACTTTTGTATTATTAGTAGAGATGGGGTTTCACCATGTTGGCCAGGCTGGTCCCAAACTCCTGACCTCAAGTGATCCACCCACTTCGGTCTCCCAAAGTGCTGGGATTACAGGTATGAGCCACCACGCCCAGCCCTATTTTATTTTTATTTATTATTAGATGAGGTCTTGCTGTTTCCTCGGCTGGTCTGAACTCCTGGCCTCAAGTGATCCTCCTGCCTTGACCTCCCAAAGGGCTGGGAGCAGAGGCATGAGCCACCAAGCACAGCCCTTCTGTTTTTTAAAAAAATTAAAGAGGTCAGGCACAGTGGCTCATGCCTGTACTCCCAGCACTTTGGGAGGCCAAGGCAGGAGGATCATCTGAGGCCAGGAGTTTGAGACCAGCCTGGGCAACATGGCAAAACCTTGTCTCTACTAAAAACACAAAAATTCGCCAGGTGTGGTGGCACATACCTCTTATCCTACCTACTTGGAAGGCTGAAGTGGGAGAATCTCTTGAACCTGGGAGGCAGAGGTTGCAGTGAGCTGAGATTGCACCACTGCACTCCAGCCTGGGCAACAAAGCAAGACTGTCTCAAAAAAAAAAAAAAAAAAAAGGCCAGGCGCGGTGGTTCAAGCCTGTAATCCCAGCACTTTGGGAGGCCGAGACGGGCAGATCACGAGGTCAGGAGATCGAGACCATCCTGGCTAACATGGTGAAACCCCATCTCTACTAAAAAATACAAAAAACTAGCCGGGCGAGGTGGCGGGCACCTGTAGTCCCAGCTACTCAGGAGGCTGAGGCAGGAGAATGGCGTAAACCTGGGAGGCGGAGTTTGCAGTGAGCTGAGATCCGGCCACTGCACTCTGGCCTGGGCGACAGAGGGAGACTCCGTCTCAAAAAAAAAAAAAAAATTCAGAGACAGGATCTCACTCTGTCACCCAGGCTGGAGTGCAGTGGTGCAATCATGGCTCACTGCAGCCTCGAACTCCTGGGCTCAAGCAATCCTCCTCGCTCAGGTTCCTGAGAAGCTAAGACGACAGGTGTGTGCCACCTGCTTGTCTAATTTTTAATTTTCTTGTAGAGATGGGGTCTCACTATGTTGCCCAGGCTGGTCTCAAACTCCTGGCCCCAAGCAATCCTTCCACCTTGGCCTCCCAAAATACCGGGATTACAGGTGTGAGCCACCACACCTGGCCCCAAGTGCCTTCTTGCGTGTCCAATTCTGGACTCAGAAGGTGGGGCTGGGCTCAGAAGCAGGGGGTCACCCCGGAGAATATTTGAGAAGGCTGAGGCTGGGTGGGTACATGGGCCCAGTAGGCAGCAAGACTTGCCCATCGGTCTGACAGACACGAAGATGGACCTAGCCCTGGCCCCTCCTTTCCCTCTGACCCCAGGCCCATGCGGCAAGACTGGCTAAGTCTCATAGCAGCCCGGCCCCTGGCCCCTCTGAGCCTGTGGAAAGCCCTAGTTGCCTGTGACTGGGGAGGGGGCATCACGAGACCCAACTCCATTGCTTGTCTTTCCTCCCAGGCTTCCAATCCTCCCAGCGGATCCCACCTCTGCAACTTTGCCCAGGCTGTGCCAAGACCTGGAAGGCCCCTCCTCTCCCTACTCCATCTTGACAAAGCCTTCCTGCTTCGGCTCAGGGGCACCTCTTCCAGGAAGTTGGCCCTGATGACCCCAGTGGAAGGGAAGTTCCTTTCAACTGAGCGGGGAGGTGCCCCACCCTAGCAGCCCCTCCCAGACCCCAAGCAGCCTTGGGGCTCCCCAGGCACTCGCCTGGCAGAACGGAAGCAGGGGTGGGGGCTGAGGTCTGCCACCCTGGCTGAGCACCCAGCAGCCCCTGTGGTTGCAGTTTTACTTGTTTTGAAAGCCTCATAAATGATCAGTAGTTTGGGAAGGGGGGGCCTGGCTAGGCTAGACTGGGGGGGACATGGAGCCCCAGGGACCAGCCAGGCCCCTTTCTGACCAGCCTCTAATCTGGTGTGATGGCACCACTGGTGGCTGGGACAGAGCTGTCCCCAGAATGTACCTGGGGGAGGAATGAGTTCACCTCCCCCGCTGGGTGAGTCACCTTCTGGGGGGTGGGGGGCGGTGGATGGAAGAGGTCAGGCTACCTCATTCCCCTAAGACACTGCTGGGCCTGCTTCCCCTTTTGAGGGCAGAGAAATGTCCCTCCCTCAGCTTGGAAGAGGAAGGGGCCCAGATGCGTCAGCCCGTGCACCTCCCAAGATGCCCCCTGACCTCCAGCACCTGGGGACTGCATTTACCTTTGTTCCCATTTCTCAGATGGAGAGGTCGAGGCCCCGGGAGGGGCCAGGCTTCCTCCCCACCCCACTTCTTGCTCCTCTGCTCTCCCCAGTGCCCACTCAGCCCCCACTCCCACTCCGCTCCACACACAGGGACATTTGAACATTAATGGGGACTCCCCAAGCCCCGGCGGGGCCCCCACAGCTGTGTCCATGGGTCTCTCTGATCCCTGGGTCCAGCCACACCTCCAACCCCAGGGCCCCACCAGCTCTGTGGGAAGGCAATGCCAGCTGCAGGCGGGGACAGCGTTGGGGCCAGGGCAGAAGGCCCCAAGCCTCTGACTCAGCCAGGCAGGAAGGAGGCCAGGAGCCTCTGCCCGCAGCCTGTTCCGTCAAGACACCCCCCGCCGCCCCACCCCAGAGTCTCAGCTTCCTTGTTCAGAAGAGGGGCCTGCACTGTCCTGTGGGAAGTGGGTGGGCACGTGGTGGGTGCCCAGGGAGGATCACAGCCACCCAGACGGGGGTTAGGCTGTGTGATGGTGAGGGCCCTCCATCCTCCCGCCATCCCCATCACTGCCCACACCCCCTGGGCAGCTGCTCTGCTGACTCAGAACCGGCCAAGGCCAAGGTGGGGTCACAACCCTGCCAGCCGCCCCCAAGGCCAGGGCAGCCCCCAGCCAGGTTTAGAGTGAGGGCTCTCTGCAGGCCCATTCAGCACATCAGCACTCATCTGGAAGGGGCAGCAATGGGGGAGGGCAAGGTACCCCCACAAAGAGAGACACTTCTCACAGTGTGTTGTCTCCTTGGAGCAGAATAGGGGACGCAGAGGCAGCAGGAGGGGGACCTGGAGCCCTGGGGAAGGGGGTCAGTCCAGAGCAGGAACTTGCAGGGGGCACGGCCAGGGCAGTGCCAGGCTAAGGGTGCAAGCCCCAGGGAGGGGGTGGGGGCTCATGGTGAAGAGGAAGTGAGCCGCCCCAGGGCTGCCAGGAGGGTGAGGGGAGGGAATCCCCGCGGAGGTTGCGGCACCCCTCCCCTCCTCAGTCACCCTCAAAGGCTGGATTTGAGGAAGGAAAAGCACTGCAGAGCTGCTGTGTTTAGAAAACAAGGGTCTGGATCTCTGCAGGGGCTGGGACCAGCTGCAGTGGGGGCTCTGGCACAGCTCCTGCTCTCCAGGACTCCTCCCACCACCCCTGAGCGGGCGCCGGGCCTGGGGCCACCTCACAGGAGAAGGAGGCACAGCGTTACCAGCTGCGGGGCGGCTGGACCCACGGCCTGCCTGGCTTGGAGTCTGAGCACCTCCCCAGCCCACCAGCCTGGCTACCGGACCTTGGACATCAGCTGCTCCGGGCCTCGGTCTCCCCACCTCTAAAGTGAGGCGATGGTGTGGACTCTGCGAGCTTGTGGCAGGAGTGAAGGTGGATAAGGAGGTCCCAGGCCTGGTCATAGGAGTCACTGTCCCTGCTGCAGGGGCTGAGCTCCCCAGTGGCCAGAGCCTTGGGGTTGCGCTCTTGGCTGCGACCTAGAGCCCCCAGCATCCTAGACCTGTTCCTCCCAGAAGCACAGGGCCCACCCACTAGCGGCCACCTGACCCTGGGCGGGCCACACCTGTAGTCACCAGCAGGCAGCTATTGTGACGCCAGGTTTCATTCCAAAACAGTTGTCTCTAAGGGTTTCCTATCTACCTGCTCCATGCGGTGCACCCAAGGCCAAGCCTCCCCTTCACCTGTGTGCCCGACCCCCCTCCCCCAGCTGCCCTGCGGCTTAGGCCTCACCTCCAGCCAAGACCACGACCCCCAGGGTTGCTGCAAAGAGCACCTTTATTCACAGCAAAAGGACGTCACCATAGCAACAACACTTAAATTCCCTGAGAACTTTTCCCTTATCATTCGCTTTCCTAGCTACGTCTTTGCAAAGAGAAAAACGACAAGAAACACACCCCACGGGGCAGGTGAGCCACGCTGGGCCCCGCAGGGAGGTGGCAGCTACGCAGGGGGAGGGCAGGGATGGGAGGTTCCAGATGCTGGAACGCATAAATACACAGAGTGCCGGACAGTCCCACTTCAGCTTCAACAACAAAGATGACCCCGAGTTTGGCTTCCGTTTTTTCTGATCCACAGAAAAGATAAGATAAAATAAGACCCTCCCCCACCCCCATCCCCCAAGCAAAAAAACAAGAACACCCTACTTTTTACCCACCCCCTTTCAAAAAAACCCGCACAGTAAAAAAATACTGTCACAATATTTACAGACACGCCCACTGTGGGCGACTTGCTCTCTACTTTGGAGAGGAGATTAAATGTTGAGCTCTGACTCACCCTGTCCTGGGGAGGCAAAGGGAAGACCTCTGAGGGGGCCTGGAAGACTCCCCACCCAGAAGAGCTGGAAGGGGAGCCACTGTTTGGACAGCTAGCCACTGGGGGCTTTGTGGGGCCACTGGGGGCTTTGTGGGGCCACTGGAACTGGGCGGTGGCTACTGTTACTCTAAGCCACAGTGCCCAGGCCAGAAGGAAGGGGATTGGGTCATGCACCCCCAGACCCAGCCTCCCCTGCAATGAACACGGCTCAGTGAGTTGGACTTGGGGCTATGACACAGGAGTCAGGATTTCAGGGCGCAGGTACCCCCAGCACAGAGCTTGTGCTCGGCAGAAAGAGAAAGGCATCTACGCATCCCTGCAAAGTAGCCCGGAGCCCTGATCTATGCATCCCTGCAAAGTAGCCCGGAGCCCCGCAGCTGCAGAAAGATCCAAAAATCGGTAGGGTGTGCTGGCTCAAGCCTGTAATCCCAGCACTTTGGGAGGCCAAGATGGGCAGATCACGAGATCAGGAGATCAAGACCATCCTGGCTAACATGGTGAAACCCCGTCTCTACTAAAAAAATACCAAAAACTAGCCGGGCAAGGTGGCGGCGCCTGTAGTCCCAGCTACTCAGGAGGCTGAGGCAGGAGAATGGCGGAACCCGGGAGGCGGAGCTTGCAGTGAGCTGAGATCCGGCCACTGCACTCCAGCCTGGGCAACAGAGCGAGACTCCGTCTCAAAAAAAAAAAAAGATCCAAAAATCATCAGAGTGGCCTCCGACACACAAATCCTCCCTCCAAGCAGGCCTTGCAGCCCACTAGCTCTCGGAGCAGAGGCACATAAGTGGCGCTTGTGCCCGCCCCTCCACAGAGCAGAACTGCCCAGCAGCCTGCTACCTGGGTGGGCATACAGTACACACACACACGCATACACACACACACACATGCACACGCACACGCACAGGCACGGCCCTGGGGGAGCCTCGAATGCCGAGGCCAGGGCAGCGCAACAGGGTCACTGGGCCCTTTGGATACCAGGGGCGCCCAGGGGTTGGGTCTCAGCTGTGGCTGCTAGAAGATGGCAGTTCGGGGACACCAGGGTGTGTCCGGGTACAGGTGGCAGTGGATGGAGCGAAACCTGTGGGAACAGAGCAGGGGTTGGTCTGTGTGGGTGGCAGGAAGGTGCTGAGCTCCCATTTGCAGTCCCACAGCACTGGCGGCCCCACCCCAAGCAAACAGGACTCCGGGGGGTTCACCTTTGTGTAGAGTCATGCTGCTTAGACCCCGCTGCAGCTCGGCGAGGTCCCCTGATGCCCTTACACCACCCTATGCAAGCCCATCTGGGCCAGCGTTTCCTCACCTGGATGGGTCGGCCTCCACTGAGAAAGGCCCCTTCACGTGGACGGCATTCCGCTTGTTTTCAAACATACCGTAGCTCAGTGTCACCTGTGGGGAGGGGGCAAAGTGATGCAGAGAGGGGCCCTGACATCCCCAGGCCCTGCCCCAGGCTGGCCACACAGCTCTGAGTGAGGCAATGGCCCTGCCTTGGCCTCCCTTGGACCTGGAAGGACACCTGCATTGCACACCCCAGGAATAAGGTCTCAAACTGGGGACCAGCTGGGGCCGGCTGCATCGCCAGCCGTGGGCAAAATACACACAATAGGCGCATCGCAGCGAAGAGAAGAGACGGCAGGCAGGAAAACAAGCCGCCGTAAACAGCTTTCAGCTCATGGCAGGAATGACCCCCCGGCTGACAGTGATGCGCTGCCTGGCCTCCCTGTTTGGAACAGTACCCCCACCCACTGCGCCCCTCTCGGCAGCCACGCATCCCTTCCTGTGCTCCGAGTCCTGGCGGGGCCCGGAGGATGGTGCACCTGCTCGTGGAGCTCTGAGGTGAGCACCTGCTGCAGGTTCTCCAGGTGGGAGTGGAAGAGGCCGCTGCGGATGAGCGGCACGCCCAGCAGGGCCTCCACGATGTAGCCAATGGTGCAGTCATCAGGCAGCCGGATCCGCTCGGCAGTGTTCATGAAGTGACCCCCGCTGTGGGAGGGAAGGGCCCAGACCGCTGAGCAGAGGCAGGAGCCATCTGCTGGGAGCTGGGGAGGCCCCACTAGGCAAAGGCGCTGCACTCAGAGAGGAACCCTGGAGACAGCTCTGAGCTGCAGCTCCCTCTGCCTCCCCTGGTCACAGGCAGGGCACACTCCCTGCACGGCTCCTGTGCTTGGTGGCTCTCTGTGGCGGGAATCTGGGTGCAGGAAGGAGTCCTGCTGGATGGTGCCTGGGGTGCTCATGGCCCCCCTGGCTGCTCTGAGCAGGTTGGGCTTGGGGGCAGCCGCCATAAACACAGCTGCCCTCTGAAACCCAGAGGGAAGTGGAATATAGACAGTAAATGGAGGAGGAGGCTGGGGACTCCCCGCGGCTGGGAAGATGAACCAAGCCAGGCCCCACGATGGCGAGGAGCCCGGGACCCGGCTGGCCTAACTTGTGCAGGGCGCTCACCTGGCCCACGGGCTCATCTTCAGAGCCAGCCCACGACTGATGCAGAAGCCAGCGCCGCCCGTGGCAAACCAGAAGTGGACAGGACGCTGGGAGAAGGGAGAAGGTGTCCTGAGACCCGGGCGCTGCTGCCCCTTGCTGTCCCCCGCCCCACTCCGGGTGTGCGCTCCGCGTGGGCGTGGGGGACTGGGAGAGGGCAGGCACTCACCACCTTGTTCTCGCTGACCCGTTCCGTGGCCTGGATGGGCCTGTCCAGGCTGGGCTTGCCGATGTAGATGTCCCGTGTGTGCGGGTAGCTGGCCAGCAGCCGCAGCAGGGCCCGCAGGTTGACGTAGTTGTCATCGTCCACGTGGCAGAACCACCTGAGGACAAGGCAGGGCCATCGGGGGAGGGCATGCCGGGGCGGGCGCTGCCAGGCTTGGGCAGGGAGATGGGGGTCCCCCCGGGCCACACTCACTTCCTGCCGGACTCGATGAAGTGGTCATACTCCACGGCCATCTTGCAGGACAGCGCCTGGCGGCTGTGGGCGGCCGAGCAGTTCGTGATGACCACATTGCCTGTGGACGGGGGAGTGGCTGTGAGTAGGTCTGAGTTGGCTCCCAGAGAGGGGCCTGGCCTGGGGGACACTGCGGGGCCCCGGGACTCGAGAAAAGACCCCTAGTTCAAGCTGGGCCCGGCCCTAGCCTCCCCTACCCTAGCTCGGGGCTTGGGCCTGCGGACCCTCCCCCAGCCCAGCCCCCTTCCAGGGCGGCCCCGCCCCCGCCCATTCAGGCAGTTTTTTCCCAGCACCCGCCACCTGTTGCCGCTGCCTGGGCTCAAAGGGACCCGGGGGGCTGAATGGGCTTCATTTGCATGAGAATTGGGGGGCCCCGAGTGGTGGGGCGGGGCGTGGAGCAAACCCCATGAGTAAACTGCCCTCCTTGTCCTGCCCTTGGTGACCTCTCAGCCCAGAGGAGCCAGGAGGCTGGAGGGGGAGGGTTCTGCTCTGGATGGAGGCCGGGGCCCCCTCCCGCCCCAAGTCCAGGGCTCACCCGTGTGCCTGGCCAGGGCCTCATCTTCCCCGTCAGTGAAGATGAATGTCTGGAAGGAGAAAATCAGCCGTCAGCAGCCAGCCCTTCATCCCCACCCCAGGGCCATCTGTGGGGGCCGGACGGGGCACCCTGGAGTTGCTGCAGCTGCAGCTCTGTCACACTGACACCCACCCTTCTCCAGGCCTTGGTTTCCCCACTCATGCAGAGTAGGGCTCAAGTGCCCCATCTCAGTGCCATCTGGGCCAGGGCTCACGCATTCACTCGCCCTGGGGGTGGGGGATGGGGCCTCACTCCCCAACCTCGACAGCTGCGCCCAAGGTCGTCCAGGCGCGGTGAGGCACGAGCCAGGTGGTGCGCCTCGCCCGCCCGCCAGGTAACCGGTTCCCGGCCCACCCCGTGCACCTGGCGGGCACACACCCTTATTGACACAGCACCCAGCCTGCCACTTGGAGGCTGCTGGAAAGGCAGGGGACAGGCGGGGTGGCGGGAGGGACAGGCAGAGGAGGTCGGCTTTGGGAAGCCAAGTCTCAATCACTCGGGGTTGGGGACAAAGGCCTTCGCTGGGCGGCTGCCAAGCCCTGGCGGACAAAGGGCCCGGAGGGAGGATGAATCACCAGGCATTGTCCGCCAGCTTTGTCCTGGGCTGGCGGGCGAGGGGCGCCGGGCCGGCCTTAACTCGGCCGAGTTAAGCAGAGTGGCCACACCACCCATTACCATACAGCTGGCCTGGTTAACCGGGCCGAGCTGGGCACGAGGTCCCGCGGGTAGGGTGCAGCCACCAGCAGTGCAGCCCCCACCCCCAGCTGCCCTTTGGGCCAGCACCCCTGTCCTGGATGGCCTGCAGGACAAGTTACCCACTCTGAGCCAAAGCAGCCCTGAAGTTCTGCAAAGTTGCTGACGGTCAGCAGGGTTGTAGCAGGAAACCTCAGGTGTCCCCAGCCCCCAGGTCAGGGGCCCCCAGTACCCATGCAGCCCAGCACCCCTCCCACTGCTCAGGCAAGGAAACCCAGGCTTGCCCAAGGCCACAGCCCACCTGTGCCAGCACGCGGCCACCCCCTGCCAGGAGCACTCTGCGGAAGAGGAGGGGGCCGCCAGGGTGGGGCCAGGAGTCGCCAGCGCCCGCCTGGGCCTGCCGGCACACGGGGAGGAATGTTCCTTCCTTTGCCCGGCCCGCCCAGCGCGTGCCGCCCGGCGCACCCTGGCATGGCTGAGTGCAAAACCCAGGGCGTATGGGCAATGCTCTGACCAAGAGACAACCTCCCCATGCCCACCCAGCCTCAGTTTCCTTCCCTGTACACACAGGTCCCGCAGAGGCCCTGGAACACCTTGGTGGTCTCAGATCCTTGTCCAGCCTGACCCAGCCCTGGGCACATGCTGACTCGGGTGAGGCCCAGAGCTAAGGGGGTGGCTGGCTGGGTCTCTGCCTCTCCATGCGTGCACCCCTTCTGCAGCACCCATAGACACCCCAGGGCAGCCGCACGCACAGACTCGCACCCAGCCCCTTGGCCTCCCCAGCATCTCAGCCCAGGAATGCCGTGGGAGGCGGAGGGCCAGCCCCTGCAGACGCTCCGCTGTGCCGCTGGGTTAAAAGGAAAATGCTTTCTTAATGAGATCAAGGGAGGCCTGTTCTCCCGAGATTTGGCGGTGCCCTAAAAACCCAGCCCAAGGCTACAGAGATTAAAGTCACCTTTGTTCAGCTCAGGGAGCAGGGAGGCCTCTAGAACAGCATCTGAGAAGGCGGGGCTGTGGGGTGTGGGGGTGCCGGGCCAACTATCTCCCCACACCTGAACCACCAGGAGGGGAGGAAAAAGGCCTGCCGGGTTATGGGCCTCACCCGCCACTCAGAGCTCCCATCTCCTTTTCTGTAAAATGGGCATAACAGAGCTCGCCTGGGCAGAGAGCAAAGTGCAGAGACAGATTCTCTCCCTTCTCCCTGACAGTCCTGGGAAGGGGGCGCCATTACCAGCTGAGGCACAAGTGGGGAAACTGAGGTCCAGAGAGGTACAGGCACCAGCCTGAGGTCATACCCTGGGGCTGAGGTGGTGCTAGACCAGCCCAGTCCCTGCCCTCTAGGGACCCAGACCCCCCAGTGCCACCTAACTTCCCAGATGAAGACCGGGCTGCAGGAGGAAGAGCCGGGTGGATGAGGGTGGATGAGGGTGGATGGGGGTTGGGGGCGGGGGCCGGGGGACACCCACAGGAAGCGGCATTGTTCCTGGAGACGCGATTCAAAGAAACACAGGATGCCAAGTTCTCCCCAGCAATTGTGGCCGCTGCGGTGGCAGCTCGGCAGCCTGGCTGCTCCTGGGAGGGGCGGGGAACCTCTGGGCCAAAGGCCAGGCTCTTCATCCTGGACTCCAGGCCCATCTCGGCGTGGCCCCTGCTGACCAACCGACCCTCCCCCCAGCCACCACTCCAGTTGCTAGAAGTTTCCTGCACAACCCCCATGCTGTGGTCATCACCATGCCCGGATGGAGTGCCCTTTCTGGGCACTTTTTTACTCAGTGTAGCTCAAATGGCACCTCCTCCAGGAAGTCTTCCTTCCCTCCCTCCCTTCCCCCAGCATGTGGGTCAGATGCCCACTGTTGCCTCACACAGCGTCTCGGGGATTTCCCCCCACACAGCCCTGACATCTTTCTATCTCCCCCATCAGACCGCGTCTGAGTCATTCCGTGCAGGGCTAGGAGACGGCGGCCCTCTTCTGTGGGTTTCCAGGACCCCTGCCCATCACCCACCACAAGGGGGGCTTTGCTTGCTGTGTGCTGGTGAACTGATGCTGAGGGCCGATTCAACCTTCCCCCTGGTGGGGTGACCCTCCAATAGGGACCTCAGGGCTCAAGGGAGCGATGGCCCCCACCTCGACCCTGAGTGCCCGCCGGGATCACCCCATGCCTGCAGGCTCTGCCAGTCTCTTACAACATGCTCCTGGAAGGACCATGTTCCCCCATTTCAGAGATGAGAGTAAGGGTCTGAGAGGCTCCAGGTCTTACTCAGGATCACACAGCCCAGCTGAGACCGATAACTGAGACCCTCTGACAACATCCCCTCTGCTGAAGAAAGGTCCCAAATTCCAAGATGGGAGGTGCTCAGAGCTGGTGGCAGCCCAGAGTGGGGCTGAAGGATGCCCAAGGTCACATAGCAGGAAGGCTTGAGTGCTGGGGGTGGGGGGCCAGGCTCGGGGATGGTGCCCCAAAAGGACTGTCAGGAAGAGATGCTGGCGGGGGGGGGGGGCGCTGGCCCCCTCATCGCCAGGCAACCTGAGTGGCCAGCACGCCAACAGCGGTTCCCACGGAGCGCGTAGCTGCACACAAGGGGCCCGACGCCTTTCTCGCTGGAGAAAGGGGCTTTGTTACCTTGCCCAAGGGGCCGGCGTGAGAGCCGCCCGGCGCTGGGAATCCTAACGGCCCGGCCGCCAAACAAAACCCACGGCCCCCGCCACCCCCTCCCGCCAGCCCGCTGAGCCCCTGGGAATGGGACGCTGTGTTCCCAGGAGGCTGCCATGGGGTTCCCAGGGCCCCTTCCCCACGCCAGGACCAGAGAGGACCCTGCCCCTCCCCATCCCCCTCATGACCTCACCAAGCCCTGCTCCCACCCACCCAGGGCAGTGCCAGGCCAGAAGGCCCTGAGTCTCCCGGGTTTGAGCAGGGAGAAAGGGGTGCGGGGTCTTCCCTGAGCCCCCACCCTCACAGCAAATGCCTCTGCAACTCCCAGCCCAGAGATGCCCCCCTCCACTCCCGACTGCAAGCCCCACACACTGTCCCCATCCCGCCCCAGCCCAACCGTCCTGCTGTGGCCTCGAGGGAAATTTTCAAAGTGGGGTGTGTCTTAATTATGTGTGTGTAAGAAGCTGATGCCCAACTGAAGTGGGTTGTGCCCAAGGTTGCAGGCCTCAGAGACTCCTGCACTGTGCGGGGAGGGTCCCCACACAGACCCCAAACCCGGGGTTCTTTGAGATGTACTCCCCAGGGCCCACCAACCAGCAATGATTTCCCTCCCCGCACCTTAACGCGGTGATGAAGAAAAGGCCCAGGGGTCAGAACTCCTCACTTCTCTAAAGGAAGAGCCTTTCTCCCCAGGAAGGGGTCTGAGCTGAGGGTGGATCCGAACAGAATCTGCTTGGGGAAGTTTGAAGGTGTAATGCCCTATGCATGCGCTCCAATGTTTGGGGGTGAGAAGTACCACAGGGCACCAACCCCAAGCACTAGAGACTGGTGTAGGGTCCTGCAGCCATCCAGGACTCTGGAGCTGGACAGGGGGTGAGGCCCCGGGGACAGTCACACAACTGTAACGGGAAATTGGCCCCAGCAGGCAAACTGGCTGCACCGGGGTGCACTGGCGTCGCCGCCCCCAGATGGCCCTAGTGGTTGGATGGGGATGCAGCCTAGCCCCCTTGGGACGCTGCCACCAACTGGACCAGACGGTGGGGCCCCGCCCCGCCCGCCCGTCCTTCCAGGCCGCCGGGGGCTCACCATCTCCTTGTGGCGCGAGATCCAGGTCTCCAGCAGCAGGTCGAGGCGCGCGCGGTGGAACTTTTTGGTGGTCTTGACAGCGATGAAGACGTCTCGGGGCGCGAGCGGCTCGGCCAGGGGACGCGGGTGGCTGTCGGCGGGGCGGGGGGAGGCCCCGGGGGGCGGGCCCGCGTCTCTGCGCGCGCGAGTGAGCAGGCTGAAGTACTCGGACAGACTGTGCACCTCGCGGGCCAGCGCCCCGGGCGCCGCCGCCGCCGCCGCCCCCAGCCCAGGCGCCGGGGCAGCACCTGCGGGGCCCGCCAGGCTGCGCAGCGCGCGCCGGCCTCGCTCGGCGGGCAGCGGGGGCGGCGGCGGATCGGCAGTGAGCACTAGCAGGCAGGCGAGCAGCGCGCCAGCCAGCGCCAGCAGCAGGCGCCGGCCGCAGCGCTTGAGCATGGTGTGGCGGCGGCCGCGCGGCGCGCCCTGCCCCGTGCGCCTGCCGTGCACCGCCCCGAGGCCCCTCGCTCCGGCGGCGCTGTACAGCAGCGCAGCGCGAGCGCCCGGAGCTCTTAAACCTCCCCGCCCCGGTCCCGCCCCCGCGCGCTCATTGGCTCCCTGGCTCGGGGGCGGGGCCTCGCGCCAGTCGAGGCTCCAGGCCCGCAGACCCACGTGGGGCCGCGGCTGGGGGCTGGGAACGACCCAGAGGGCGCAACGGCCCCGCCCCCGGCGCGCACGTGCACGCCCCGCCCTCCTCGGGTAGCCCCTGCGGGTTGCGGAGGGGCTTGGGGACTTGGGCCCGGCCGGCGCCGGTGTCCCTGAAGAGGAAATCTAGCCTGGCCAGCGCCGGCCGGGGATGCACCGGGCGTCCGCGCACGGGAGGGGCGCACCCTTGGCGCAGCGGGCAGGGTGCTGGGCCCCGGGCTCTGGGCTCCGACGGACCGCGGGGGACATCCTACTTCCTCGCTGTGCCCTTCCCCTCCTGAGCCCGGCTTCCTCCCCTTGGGACGCGGCAGGCCCTGCAAACTGGGGTGGCGACTGGGTCTTCCCGAGCGCTCGGTTCAGGGGAGCCGTTATTTGTACAGAGCAAGAGCTTGGCCACCTGTGCTGCAGGTGGGGACACGAGGTTCTGGCGAGAAAGCACCAGAACCAAATTCCACTCCTTCCTCCTGGGCTAATTTCCTCGAGTCCCGGCCCTCCGTCGGGCGGTTGGCTCCCCGAAATCCTCAGGCACCCCGTGGCGAGGAGAAACGAAGGCCGCCACTTCCCTCGCCCGATGAAAGGCCGCCTTCTGTCCCATTTGGTCTCCTTGCGCTCGGGCCAGATGCGGCCCAGCTGTGCGCCCTCCCGGCCCGCCTCCCCGGCACACGGCCCCCACCCCCGGCCCTTCCCACGGGCCCGGGCCCGGGACCGCCCCTCGCACGAGCGGGGGCAGCAGGAATGCGCGCCGGCAGCCGAGGGTGAGGGGCGAGGGGCCCGGAAGTGGCCAAGGGTCCCCTGAGCAGGGTGTGAGCCCCCTGCCCGCCACGTCCTCCGGAAGCGTGGACGGGCGTGGCTCTGCGCGTGGCTGCGCTGCCTTCCCGTGCCCTCCTAAGCACGGTCTCTGCGACCACCACGACCACCATCGCCACCACCACCGTGGCTAAACTGCTCCCCTCGGACGCTGACAGTTATGTTCACGCCTGAGATGGCATTTTAAATTATTTAAGTGCCCCTTGGCGCTCCCCTCCTTTCCTCTACCTGAACGTCAGCCGCAAGACAGCAGCGACCTCATGTCATCCCGACCTGGAACAGGTTTTGGGACATCGTAGGTGCTCTGAAAAAATTCACTGGATAAATGTCTGGCCCCACTGTCAGACCCCCTCTAAGGACGATGTAGCCCATTTGCTCTTAGGGCCCCAGGGGCCCCACCCCTAGCCCCTGTACCGGGCTGGGCGGTGTGGGGGAAGGGGGTTCCCAGGCCTCTTCCTGGCCCCAGGTAATTAGCAGTCACCACCTCCGAAGGCAGATGCCCCAGCAGATGGTGCTGGCTGTGCCCAAGTGACAAGTCTCCCATGGCGTCACCTCCTGCCATAAACCCCTCCCCGATCAGCCAGAGCCTAGCCCTGGAGCCTCCAGGCAGCTGGAGAGGCTTGAGGGTGAGGCGGGGAGAAAGGACCCAGTGGCTGGGATGGCTGCCCCCACAAAAGTCAGCTGAGCCCCAGCCCAGCCCCAGCCTCCGGACTGAGGGGTCTCCATGCCCCCACGTGCTTCACACCGATCACTTCAGCCTCTCCCATATCTGCATTGTTTCAGAGAGGGAGCCATCTCTTCCCTGGATCACTTAGGCAGCCTCCACTCCTGTCCCACCCACTCCTATCCTACTTGCTTTGCTTATTCTCCACGCTAGGATCATAGCCACTCACACACCCACATGAAGAACAAAACCCTCCATAGCTCTCCACTGGCTGAGTTCAAGTCCCGCCTGATGTCCACACACCTCGTGACTTAGTCCTAGCTCTGTTTCTTGAGGCCCAATCCCTCCTCATTCCCCAGCAGCCAAGCATGACCAAGCCCCCAAATCTTTGGATGGGCTGTGCTTTGTATCTGGACTTTACATCAGTGGCACCGATGGTGGGTGCCGTGCCACCCTGCACCCCACCTGACAAGGTGCTGTGAGTCCGTCTCTCCACAGTTCCCAGGCCAGGGGGTGGGACTTCCTGCCCTGAGCCCCCCACCACCCCTGCTCCCCAACTACCCCTGACTGCGGTGCCTTTGACCCAGCAGGTCGTGGGAGCAAGGTGCCCATTGTACAGAAAGCAAGGGGGATATTGTGCCAAGGGAGTGACTATACAGAGGTGAATGGCCCAGCCTGGCAGGGGCACATGCATAGAACTGGGTACGGAGGTTCCGCGTCTCTGTGTGGTCAGGAATGGAGGAGTGGGGGACCTGATGCTGCTGCCTGTCTGGAAGCAGCGGGAGGAAGCTTTACAGCATTCTTGTGGGGGCCGCAGGCTTTGGCAAGAGTGAATCAATTTCTTTGCTGTCAGGAGAATGGAATTTCATGGTGACTCCTTGAGGTCTGAAAACTGTTGAGGGGGTGGCCCGTCTAGCCACCCCCGCCTGCTTCCCCAGGCTCAGCTTCAGCCTGAAACACTCCCCTCCCCCTCCAGACCCCAGGTCTCCCTCTAGGGGCCCGCTGGGCCATACAGCCCTGCTAGGGAAGTGGGCTGTGGGACGGTGCTCAGCCCTGGACAGGACAAGGGGAGCTGGGGAGAGGACAGAGAGGGCTGACCGGGTTGCCAGGGAAGCCTCTTGGGGCCGTAGGGTCCTGGGGAAGAGGGGCTGGGGGTAGAGGCTGCCCCAGGGTCCAGCCTGCCTTCCAAACCCAGAGGGGCCACTTCTCAGCTTTAAGACCTTGAACCTGTGATGTTACTCCCCAGGCCTCAGTTTCCCCACTTGTAACACAAGGATGACATACCATCCAGACCAGGCAGACCAGCTCTGGCCCTGGCACATGGCTTCATGGGCTTCTTGGACCCCAGCCTTCCGCTCCGCAGGGCCCCTCCACCAGTCCCAGTTTGGGGCTCCAGGGCAGCTGGGTGCACGAATGGCCCAAGAGACCTGCCTGCTGAGGTCAGGTGGAGAGCAGGCGCACGGGGCCAGGACCTACATGACCAGGGGCCCTACCCTCCTCCCTGAGCCACCATCAGGCTGAGACAGTGTTCTGTCCCCATGAGTCCAGGCCTCCCCTACCTGCCAGGGCTCAGCCCAGGGATCTCCTGCTGGAGTCAGTGCCACCAGGTCCCCAAAGCCATGGGCTGGGTCTGCCCTTGACA